>NC_029775.3:31358733-31364735 GCF_000817695.3 Arachis duranensis
TTAAAAAAATACAAATAAATACATTTCTTAGTGGACTTTTTCATACTATTCATTTTGATCTTCATCCTCATTGTTCTCGTCGTCGTCCTCGTCTTCGTTCTCATCCTCATCCATATCTTCGTCTTCATCCCCAAGTGGCTCATCATCATCATCTTCTTCTTCTTCTTCATATCTTGTACTATTGGTATCCAGTAAATCAACAACAATATCAATATCATTTGAGATATGATTGTTAGATTGATTTGTGCCATCTTCTTGATATGCAAAATCCTCCGTTGTTTCAATCTCAATCTCACCTCTTGCTTTAGTCTTGAATACAAACCACCATTCTGCTTTTTCTTTGGTGTTGCTTATTGGATGAGGTGCAAAATATACTTGAATTGCTTTATGTGCAATGATAAACGGATCATATTTACCATATCGTCGATTCTTTCGAATCTGTATGATTCCATACTCTTTGTTTACCTTTGTTCCTTTGCCAATCGTGGGATCAAACCATTCGCATTTAAATAGTACAACTCTTTTTAGTGGTAGCCAGTATACTCAACTTGGATAATTTCATTAAGCTGGCCATAGAAATCATTTTCATATTCACCATAACCTGTGCCTTTGACATATATTCCATAATTCTGAGTTGACTTTCCACTTGAGTGAGATCTTGTGTGAAACTTGAAGCCATTGACTTTGTAGATAGGCCAACATTTAACAATTCTCAAAGGACCCCATGCCAAGGAATGAATATTCGAATCTGTCACATTATTTAAAGGATCATGAACCTATATTAAATAAGAACCAATAAGTTAGAATATAATATGTCATCTACCAAAAATTGTGTTTACAATAAGACTATCATATCATGTTGACTTACATAATTTTTAAACCATTTTGCAAAATTCGCTTCAATAAATTGATTAACTTGTTCATCACTTAAAGTAATATGATCTTGGCGTATGAAATCCACAAAGATCCTATAGTACATGAATTTCAAATAAATTAAAATTATTAATATAAGAAAATATTATTAATAGTAAGAATATATATAGGAAGATAAATACTCACTCAATATATGGCTTAATTTCATCACAGTTTATTAGTATATGATTCATGGCTGCACTGAATTCTTTGTCATCTAAATAACGAATTTTGCATTCACCAGCCAAACAACCACGCAAATTAAAAATAGACAAATTTTGCTCAATTGAATCATCACCTTCATCATTTTGCTTTGCATCGATGCTAGTTTGGTTAAAATAGTACTCACAAAAGTAAGAAATCTCCTCAATTAGGTATGATTCAACGATAGATCCTTCAACATGTGCTTTGTTCTTGACCTTTTTTTTAAGATGATGAAGAAACCTATCATAAAAAAATTTATAACAAAAATTAAATAACAAATAGTTGACTTAATAAAACAGTAAAAAGAAATTTGAGAGTAAATATAGAGGTGTGAATAAGGTACCTCTCAAAAGGATACATCCATCTATATTGCACAGGACCACCAAGCAATGCTTCAAATGGCAAATGAATAGGTAGATGTTCCATTGAGTCAAAAAATCCAGGAGGAAAAATACGTTCTAGCTTGCATAGCACAATTGGAATATTTTCTTCTAGTTTATTTAGAACATCTTCTCGTAACGATGTTGAGCACAAATCTCGAAAGAATTGACTTAACTCTGTTATTGGCTTCCAGATCTGCTCTGGCAATAAACTAAAAGCAATTGGCAGTAAACGTTTCATAAATATATGACAATCATGACTTTTCATTCCATATAACTTGCCCTCTTTCATGTCAACACATCTCCCTAAATTTGAAACATATCCATCAGGCATCCTTAACTCTTTCACCCATTCACATATTGCCCTCTTTTGCTGGAGGGTAAATGTGTAGTTTGCTTTGGGTTTTATAATTTTACCTCCACTTTGTTTTGGCAGTTCTAAATTTTTTCGCTTGCAGTATAATGACAGATTCATTCTAGCCTTTGCATTATCTTTAGTCTTCTCTTTGATGTCCATGACAGTATTGAATATATTATCAAATACATTCTTCTCAATATGCATTACATCAAGGTTATGACGGATTAAATTATGACGCCAATAAGGCAAATCCCAAAATATGCTTCTTTTGGTCCAATTATGCGTACTTCCATATCCTTCTATCTCAAGTTGCTCAACATCACTTATCTTATCATAATTCTGAACTATATACCATATTTGCTCTCCAGTCAATCTTGGCGGAGGTTCTGATCTCTCAATTCTATTCTTATAGAATGCATCCTTGTTTCTTCTAAACATGTGATTATTTGGCAAGAATTGTCTGTGGCAGTCAAACCATGATGGCTTTCTCCCATTTTTTAATTGAAATGCCTTGGTTCGTTCCATACAGTATGGACATGCTAGCCTGCCTGCTGTCATCCATCCAGACAACATTCCATATGCAGAAAAATCATTAATAGTCCACAACAATGCAGCTCGCATTACAAAATTTGACTTAGAATGAATATCATAAGTTAAAACGCCATCTTCCCATAGTAGTTTTAGCTCATCAATCAAGGGCTGCAGGTATACATCAATCCTGATTTTGGGATTACGAGGACCAGGAATAATCATGGATAAAAACATGTAAAGAGTTTTCATGCACATAGAAGGAGGCAGGTTATACGGAGTGACAATTATTGGCCAACATGAATATTGTTTACCAGATTGACCAAAAGGGGTGAATCCATCAGCACATAATCCTAGTCTGACATTGCGTGGTTCTTGAGAAAATTGTGGATGTTTTCTATCAAAATACTTCCATGCTTTTGAATCCGATGGATGCTCAAGAACTCCTTTAAACTCGTGATCAAAATGCCATCGCATGTGAGATGCTGTGTTCATTGAAGCATAAAGTCTTCTTAAACGAGGTATAAGCGGTAAATAGTGCATTCGTTTCAAAGGCACTTGTTTACCCTTTTTACCTATCTTGTGCCTTGGAGAATGACAAAATTTACATTCCTTTCTTGGCATATCATCCTCCTTGTAATACAGCATACAACCATTAATGCAACAATCAATTTTATTGCTTTCCATGCCAAGTTTCGATACTAGCTTCTTTGCTTCATAAAAATTGGAGACAAGTAAGTTATCCTTAGGAATCACTTCTTTCATAGCTTTCACGAAATCATCAAAGATTTGTTGAGATACATTCCCTTTAGCTTTTATACTCAACATTTTAACTGCCATTGATAATTCTGAATGACTAACACATCCCTCAAATAATGGGCGCTGAGCAGATTGTAATAAATCATAAAAATTTTTAGCTTCTGCATTTGGAGGCTCCTCCATGTGTTCTTCAAATTGACTCATTAATTAATGTCGAGCAGCATCAACCACCATAGATTCATATGAATTTCTTATTGGCACACTAACATGCGGAGAAGAACATGTGCCTTCTTGGTTATCATGATCTACATTCAAATGCAATGGACTCTCTCCATGTGAATCCCAACACCAGTATCTTGGCATGAAACCATATTTATATAAATCTAGTAAAACTTCATCCGGAGTTGAGAAAATTTTATTTTTATGTTTGTTGCAAGGACATCTAAGTAGACTGCCTTCAAGTACAAATTGAGGTTGTTTTGTAACTGTATCAATAAATTGTTGAACACCATTGATAAATTCCTGTCGTAATCCTCCTCGGTTAGGCAAATTTCTATTGTACATCCACTTTCGATGATCTGGAATTTCCATATCTACATATAAAGTATATAATAATTTTCATAATCAATAATTGAGTATAAAACTAAAATTCTATAAATTTTAAAGAATTAAAAAAAATTGAGTATAAAACTAAAATTAAATTAAATAAATATAAAATAATTCAGTTGTGTTTATTTATAATATATAGAATAATTAGCACATAAATTTTAAAAATGAATACACTAACATGGTGGCATTCCTTATCCTTGCCTATTAAAAAGACATGGGTTCGAAACCCATTGCATGTCTCATACATAATGACAAAAATTTAAATATTATTTTAAAATAATACTAGTTAGTTATTTTTTATTCCCTTTCTTCCTCTTTTTTTATTCTCTTTCTATCTTCTCTTCAATCGCAGTTAGTTACCATCATATATTAGTTCATAATTATTACATTCAAAAGTGAATACTAATACGTAAAAATAAAAATAAAAAATATTTTTTTAACTCAATAAAAAATAAAAATAATACTAGTATATATATACACACAAAAAATTGAATTTTGATTTCTTATAGCATTTATAACCAAACCATATAATAATTTTGATCTATGAAAACTTTTATATATGTTTCCCTTTGTTTGCAAAATATATATTGCATCACCGTAACATCGAGATGCATATAATTAAATCGTTTTAATAAGTAGAGATTTTTCATGAACCTTTAAATTTAATCTAAAAATTTACTGGTTAAATTAATCATGAAGCTTTTTGAGATAATATTTATCACATATAGATTTTCAAATACAAACATAAAGCACCTATAAAGTGATGCTGAGAAGAAGAAAACGATATTACTAATACGTTATGTATATATGAATCAATTCATCATCGGGATAAAGTTTTGTTTAGACACAAATTTATATTTGACATTAATTTAATGGAGAATATTAGAGAATTAAAATTTCTGTTTAATATAAAAAATACAAAAATTAGATAGTAAATAGTATTATTTTATAAATATAAGATTAAAACATTAAAAAAATGTTGACCACTTAAAAGTTTTTTTTTCAATTTTTTATTAAAATTTAAAAAATGTTCTATCCGTTAACATTTTAAAAAATATGAAAAAATAAATTGTGTCACGCATACAAGAATTATATAAATACTATAAAGAAACTAGAGAAAAATTACTTATTTAAGAGTCTCTGGTACGTGTTGTAAGATGGATTAGGGACTTATGAGTGTTGGATTGTCTGACTGGAATGACGGGGTGGGTACTTAACAAGGACACTCCGATGCTCAAGTAAGAATGGATTTATGAAGTATATGTGTGTGGAATGAAGAACGTAACTGAAGAATCTCTGGCTTTCCTTTATATAATTCGAGACAGTTATCTTATCTTTTTAAAATTTGTTATATATAGTTATTCAAAGTCACTAATTTATTTTGCGCCAAAAAATTAAAACTTTACTCAGAACCGCCTTTTAGTTTCAGGGGATTTTAGTTTTTGAGTGCCTTCTCCCATGTATCACATCTAGGTTACCTTGTCAAAAATCCAACTTTCTTTATCAGAACTCTCAATTTTTGCTTCAAGGTCAGTTACGTTCTTGATCTCCTCCCTTCTACTCCGTGCTCCCCCGCTCGTGCTTCGCGCTCCTTCTGCGTGCTCTGCCTCCCGTCTGTGGTCGCCGCTGGTGCTTCGCGCTCGCCGCTACAACCCTCACACTCTCAGGCCTTCAAACCTCTGGTCTCAGACATCCACCATTCCAGCCTCCAATCCCGCACCTCAGACCACCTCCACCATCGTGACTCGCGCTTCAGGTAACAACTTTCAATCGCGAACAACTGCTCTGCCTCCTACATGTGGGCGCCTCCGCCGGTCTCAAAACCCGAACCCCCGCCAGCCTCATACACCACACCTGAGGCGACCTCCACCCTCTAGCTTCGCTGGATTGCCCTTGTTTTCTTCTTCTCTCTTTGCGTGCTCTGCCACTGCCAAGTTCTAATTTTTGTGAGTAGTGATTGTTACTCAGCTTTGTTTATCAAAAATTTCCTTTCTTCATTGTTAATTTCCTTTCTTCATTATTTATTGTTAATTTCCTTTCTTCATGGCTAATTTTTGTGCGTCCCACAGCTTGAGTTGGATTTTTTTTCCTTTATTTATGCATGTTTTTCCTGTTGTCAATGTCAATTTTTCCTTTAATTAGTACAATCCTTTTACCTTTCATCCTTAGAATAATTCTCCTTAATTTTCGGCAGCAAGCATTGCAGTCAACATTGATTCTCAAAATCATGCAACAATACTGCAAATATAAAA
>NC_029775.3:31373011-31419498 GCF_000817695.3 Arachis duranensis
TGAAAAGACAATTCATGCTTTGTATAAAAAGTTGAATCTCCCACTTCCTTCAACCTTGTCTGATCCTACGGAAGATGAGCTTGGGACAGGCTCTAGTGATGATAACATGAGTGATTGATATTTGGAGTATATGTTTCTTCTGATTTAGATTAAGGAATTTTTAGGTGAATTAGTTAGTACGTTTTATTTTATTCATGATATTTGACCTTTTTAAAGGCTTTCTTTGTTTTAGTTTAAGTATTTTTTTCTTATTTTAGTTTGATTACATTTATGGACAAAAATATTTTAATAATAAATATTTTTTTAACTCTTTTATGGTAATTAACTTTTTCATGATTTTATTATGTGTTTATAATTTCGATGATGTAATATGAAAAAAATGATTATGATGGTCTTAATATAGAAAGCAAATCGAATATAATTTATTTTCTAAAATATTTATCTATTAAATAGCAAATTATTTTGTATGAAAATTATTTGAAATATTATATTAAATTTGTAGAAAATTTGTGCGAAAATAATTTTTTGTTTTGTATGAAATTTGTTTCAAATACGTAAATTCTTTTAAATTAAATTTGTCTGAAATTTAATTGAAGAAAAATATTTGATTTGTCTAAAATTTGTTCGAAAAAAATTTATTATATTTGACTAAATTCGTTAGAAATTTGTCTGAAATAAAGTATATTTTTTGTTTGAAATACGTTGTTTTTATGTTAGCTAATCTGTCTGAAATTCGTCTAAAATACATCATAATAGTTAGAAATCTAGCAGATAAATGCCTATTCGAAATCTGTCACAAAATCGTTTGAAAAAAATTTCGGACGAAATTTCAGACAAAATTTCAATTAGCAACAAGGCTTTTTGGGACAAAAAAAATTCGTCCCAAATTTGTTTGAAAGAAAAATTTTGTCCATAATTTGTTCGAAATTTATTTCAATTTCGTCTCAAAATTCGTCCGAAAAAGCCCTATTTCTAGTAGTGATTTTTTCTTAGAATGATAAAATATGAATTAAAAAGCAACTATGAAAAATAAGTGCCTATATAATAGTTATACATCTAGATATCTAAATCAAATAAAAAAATAATTATTTAACAACTCAAAAGTTAATACAATAGATAGTTATGGATCAAAGTGGTGAACAAAAATAAAAGTTGGAATAATGGTATGATACTAATTGATTGCGGTTGGGGTTAATAGAAGAAGAAAAAAAAAGGAAGGGAAATAAAACAAGGCAACATAATAATGATGACAAAACAATAATAGTTATACATGTAAAAAGAATAATAAAAAAATAATAGTATAAATTAGGATGAGATGATAAAATCAAAATAAAAATTAATAACTTAGAAATAATAATAAAATTAAAGATAATTAAATATGTTCAATATAAGATTAAATAAATAAATTTTTTTATCTATTAGAATTATGCATAAAGATAAAGTGAATTTTGAATTTAAATTTTTAAATTTGCTTCAAATTAAATAGGATTGAGAAAATAAATAAATTTAATATATAAATAAATAACTAATTTATAAATAATATTAGTAAATTTTTATCTTGATTTTATTACACATAATAACAACATAATTCTTTTTTCTTATTTTTTAATTTAAATCTATTTATTTTATATTTCTTACAATTATTAAATAACTTAAAATATTTTATTTTTTTATAATTTAATTTTTAATTATTCAACAATTTACAATTATTGATATTAAATTAGGATAACATTTTTGACTTTTTTTACCTATATCTTTTTCCGATAACATATACATATCTTTAATGTGTATTAAAAAAATTAAATTAATTTTTTAAAATAATAAAAAGCGGCTGAACAAGCACGTTAGTGTCCTGTTGAACCGCTAGTACATAATAAGGCAAATTATATTCGTATGTAGCATCTGTTTTGGTCTTTAATTTGAAATATTTTGGTAGAATATATATCATTATAGTCTTATTGTTTTTTATATATTGGGATTAGTGACCAAAATTAAACATTAATATATTATCTTTTTATAATTATGAAAATGTGATTTAGTGGTGTTTTATTTGGGGTTTCATTAGTGAGTTTATATAATTATGAATATAGGCTGAATTAGAAGTGGCCTAGTGGGTTTATACTAACTCAAGGCCCACACCACCATTAAGCCTCGAAGCAGTTAAGGTAAAAAAATGAAAATCAAAACTTCCTCACATGAGCCCCTGTTGCGCGCACAATCCTTCTCACAATCCTCCCATAGCTGAACCCTTGTTTTCACTCTCCCTCCTTGGTTGTTTCTGAGCAGCATTTGCGTCGTTGGTACGTCCTTGCCTCCCTCGCCTTCGTCAATCACATCCTCTTCCACTCGGTCATAGTGTTCGTTTAGGTAACAAGTTTCAGCTCTTTCATGCTCATAATTATTTTTTTTCAATTAACTTAACTTTAATTTGAATTTTATGTGGGTATGAACATTCACAGATGAAATATAAGTCGTTTGGGGGGTTGCATGTTATAATCTTCAATGTAATTGTTCAAGAGGGTTAAAGAATATGGCCACTGATAGTTCCTTCTAATTTCTAAGTTAATTATATTAAGTAAAAAAATATTCTCTTGATTAAAAAAAATTGCAATTTGCAGAACTGATATGAATATGAACATTGATAACGGGAATAGTTAATCTAATGGAGTAGATATTGTTCATGTAAATTAGGGAATATTAACTTTAGTCATATTTTCTTAATTAATTCTGTTAGGATTATTAATGATGGATGTTAATTTTAACCATGGTTTCTTAATTTTTTCTAGTTATGATTATTAATGATGGATGTTAATGTTAATCATAGTACATTAATTAAAACTATTTGAAATTTAATACACCTGTGATAAATAGGATTATTAAAACAGGTAATTTTAATCATAGTACTGTAATTAATAATTCTGTATATAAGGTATCATTTCTGTATAGAAAATCCTATGGCTTTATTAGTGTCCTGGTCCATTAAAAGCTTTCCCTATGAAAGTTCATTAGATTCTTCTAATTTACATGTAGTTGGAAAAGATGCTACACTAAATGGTTGACCACATTATGCTGGTGATTATTATATACATTAGCATTTAGCTCATTCATGTTTGAATTAGTAGTTCAGTCATAGGAAAAATAGATTCTATTTATATAATCACTATATGTACATATATAGATTGGTTTTTAATATATTGTTACATAATTAAAATGTGAGTAATGCTATTTGTTGGTTAATTATTCTATTATTCCATGAGGAATTAATTTTTTTTTTGGCATGATACATGTGTTTTTACTAGGATTATAAGATGCCAAGGAAAGCTCGCTTCAAGAAAGGCACAAGAGTGGAGCCACCGTGTCAGCAGCCTCCAGCTACACCTCCTGTGTCTTCACCATCCAATGACGATGACTGGCTCATCCCTCCGCCCCCCAGTAATTCTGGTGTCTCCGCAGCGGCTATTCTGCAACCCTTTCATCCGCCCAGGAGTGAACCAAGACCTGAGCCACAGGCCGCTAACGATTCACGAGTGACGAAACCGTGCAATGAAGACATTGACCCGGAGGCGAACGAGGTAGACTCGTTTGAGGAACACATTGACAGGATGTTTGCTACTTCTGATGCTGCAAAGCGCAAACGATGAAAGACTACTGAGTTTTGGGATGTTGATCTCATTGGTAACAAGTGTTGAACTTTAAATCTTTTTAATTGATCAGCTTATGATTTTGTTATGCTCCTTACATGTGGTGCACATTGAGCACATAAATTACATTTTTTCTTCTTTATTGTTAGATTCTGAAGGAATAATCAAGCAAGCTAAAATGAGTGTGAGAGAGGCTATGGAGCGGTCTCTTAATGGTAGCAAGATCATCCTGAGGTTCAACGAGGAACTGCAGGTAGTCGGAGATGGAGCTGGCCTGTTGAGTGGCATTCTAGGAGCGCTGGGTTCTGATTACAGCAAATTTCCTATATGTGAAAAGAGTTGGGCAAAGGTGCGGGGCAAAGACAGGGTTTATGACGATTGTATAAAGGTAATGACTTTTGGCATTGTTTAATCATATCAAATCCTTCAACTTGCAATTACTTATAGTTGGACATTGTCGTCGCATGAGATGTTCCACTTCCAGGATAGAAGTGGTTTAATCAAGAAATCATTTTTGAAACAAATGGGGAAGTCTTGGAAGAACACAAGGGGGAGGCTGTTTGACTCGCATTACAAACCAACAAGGACACTTGAGCAGAATCTTGAGCAGCGCCCGAAGGGAATTCCTAGAGAGCATTGGAAGTGGTTCATTGAGTATCGTAATGATCCTGCAACAAAGGTACCTCATTCATTTAATACATATACTTTTTTAAAAAATGAATTTCCTTGAGTTCAAAAAATGTAATCCTTTTGTTTGGTTGATATGATTTGGTATAAATAAATAGTTGTTATTCTGATTGGACTGAATTTGAACCATGTTGATTAATATACATGATTAATTCACTTTAATATATCAATTTCCAGCACAGGCTGTTTGACTAAGATCATAATATATATATGCATGATGCTGAGACACCATTCTTCCTTATTAGAACTTTATTTTGTGTAGGTTACCATATAAGACAATTAATTTAATTTGAGTACCCCTATTATTATAATTTATGCTATATGATTGTTATTGGACTATCTCACAGGGGCTGCTAAATATTTTTTCCGTTAGTTGTGGTATGAGTTATGGGTGACATTTGCATATTAGAAATAAAATAATATTGTTAACTTCTTATATGTAAATAGGGACTGCATCCGTATAACTATTCTTTTTGTTAAAGCAATACTTAAATTTAGATTACGTACAGTTTATTCAAATTCCACACTAATATACTTAATGCCCCATTATTTTGAGTCTCTTGCTTCGTAGAATATATGTATACTATACTTAGGAAGTTTTAGTACTTCATTGAATTCAAGCTATACTTTTTTAAAAAATGAATTTCCTTGAGTTCAAAAAATGTAATCCTTTTGTTTGGTTGATATGATTTGGTATAAATAAATAGTTGTTATTCCGATTGGGCTGAATTTGAACCATGTTAATTAATATACATGATTAATTCACTTTAATATATCAATTCCCAGCACAGGCTATTTCACTAAGATCATAATATATACATGCATGATGCTGAGACACCATTCTTCCTTATTAGAACCTTATTTTGTGTAGGTTATCATATAAGACAATTAATTTAATTTGAGTACCCCTATTATTATAATTTATGCTATATGATTGTTATTGGACTATCTCACAGGGGCTGCTAAATGTTTTTTCCGTTAGTTGTGGTATGAGTTATGGGTGGCATTTGCATATTAGAAATAAAATAATATTGTTAACTTCTTATATGTAAATAGGGACTGCATCCGTATAACTATTCTTTTTGTTAAAGCAATACTTAAATTTAGATTACGTACAGTTTATTCAAATTCCATACTAGTATACTTAATGCCCTATTTTTTTGAGTCTCTTGCAACGTAGGATATATGTATACTATACTTAGCAAGTTTTAGTACTTCATTGCATGCCAAGCTTACTGTTGATTTTTAATAGGCGAAGTGCAAACAAAACGCGCTGAATCGAAAGAAGCAACTTTACACGCACACTGGCGGATCTAAAAGCTTGGCAAGGGCTAGGGAAGAAAAGGTAATATAAACTTGTAATGGAGAATAAGTGGCTTTTAGTGTTGATTTATTCATAGAGTAAACAATGTTAGAAGTATTGAAAAAATTTGTAGAAGTGAAATTCATGGGATAAATTTTATTTTCACAGTCACAACTACAAGGGAGGACTGTTGGTAGGGGAGAAGTATGGATCCTAAATCACAAAAGATCTGATGGCAGCTATATACATGAAGAAGCTCGGAGGATTGGTGTAAGTACACTTAGTCATATATGTTGCAACATGTTGGGTTTAGCAATGATAATGTCTTGAGTATGCTATTAGCCTGGTGTGATTGTGTAATTATGTTTATGCCTGCAGGAAAAAATTTATGAGATTGAGCAATTGGATGAATCTACAAGAATATTGTCAGAGAATGATTCCCTTGCCCAAGCTCTGGGCAAAGAGCATCCGGGTAGAGTGCGTGGGATGGGACACGGGCCGACACCAAGTCAACTATTCCGTCCGAGTTTGCAGCCGTTGGTGGATAGAGCTCAAGTAGAAGAGACCCAAAGGATGCTGTGTGAACTACAAGCGGAGGTGACGACCGAAAAATTGAAGAGGAAAGCAATGGAGGATGAATTAGCAGCAGAGAAGAATAAGAGGCAGGAAATAGAGAGTGTGCTGAGTTATCTGGTCAAACAGCAATGTGGGGAGCCGCCTCCAGACATCGCTGCACGGATAAATTCTTTGGACAGACATGGAGGGACATAGATATTAGGATTTATGTGATACTTAGATTTTCAGTACATGTTTTGTTTATGTTAAATATGGGGCATTAAGTATTAGCCAAGTACTTTACCTTTTTGAATGACTACTGAAATACGTTATTGGCATTATTAAAATAGACATGTTAGATTGCTTTGTAGTTAAATATTAATGAGTTTTTTTTTCATAGTGCAGCATTTTATAAATAAAAAAAGTTTAATATTCTTTAATTAATTAAAAAAGATGAAAAAAAATATATAAATATAAAAATAACAAAAATTAAGCTACGTTAAGAGCCTTTAAATTAAAATTAGTTTAGAAAAAAAAGCCTTTAAATTAAAATTAGTTTAAAAAAAAAAGGCCAGGTTTATAAAATTACTCAAAAAAAAGGCGAAATAGCGGCGGTTTTAACCCGCCGCGAATAAAATATGTAAAAAACGAAACCTCAAAATAGCGCCGGTTTCAAAACCACCGCAAATCAATTTCATTAAATACGATCCTTAAAACTGCGGCGGTTATAAACCGCAACTAAGGCTCTCGCTGTAAAACTGCTGATTTGCGGCGGTTATGCCAGCGGTTGCTGGTAACCGCCGCAAAATGTAACTCCCGCGCCCTTATGCACTGCGATTGTTGTTCCGCTGGCAATCTGTTTAGCGGTGGTTCAAAATCGCCGCAATTCGGCTCTTAAACCATATATGTATCATTTAATTTATTTTCAACATATATTTATATTTCACTATATATTTTATATAGATAATTAATTTTAGTAGCTGATTTTAATGTATATATAACGTAATCTTATTCGAATATATACTTTCTGGTAAATATTATTTTAGTATTAATATTTTTTAATAACTAATGTGCATTATTTTTATTTTATTAACTAAATAATTTAAATATATATTAAATTAATAATTATTGTATTTTCATTCAGATCTCAAAGAATAATTTTAATTTCATAACCGCCGAAAGCACATGTATGTTACGTACCTTAGGGTCAATTTAGATGCAACCATATCTAATTAATATATGTACGTACATAGATTATAGACTACATAGTAATATGATATGTTGCTTTCGCGCTGTAAACATCATAATAATATTATCCATCTAAATCTTTTTTTAATTAAGTCTTATTAAATTAGTTTAATATAATAAAAATTAATTATATTTAATATTATTTTAAATTTTATTATTTAATTTAGTTAAATTTAATGCATAAAAAAATTTAAATGTGTAGGATTATTCTAAACATAAATTAATACATAGGAGACTTGGTAGGAAGTTAATAACTAATAACTACTGTTACGTTTTATTCAACTGAATCTGTCCTTGTTGGCAAGGCAGGCCTACTCTTGGTTACGTAATTGACCTCTTATTAGTGGATTGAAAATGCATGGTTAGCACATGGTAGATCTCTTCTCATTGCAACCAACGCAATAAGCTCATTAAGCTGCATGTGCCCTGTTAACTACCCTTCATGTAAAATTTTGTAATCACGCTTACAATTGAGTGATATATATTATTAATAATATTTAGTAAAAATGGAAAATCAATTTAAAGTAGTTTAAAATTATTTTATGTATTTTGTATTTTTAATTAACCATATTAAATATACACAAAAATTAATTACTAATGTAAAATCAATAATTAATATAAAATATATGTTAAAATATAAAAGACATATTAAAAAAAAGTTAAAATATACATATATTTATATATAAATACATAATAGCTAATTTGGTGATTAATTTTTAGTATGTATATTATATTTTTTTATTTTGTATTTCTTAATTATTGATAGAATAATTTTATATACATATAATTATAAATAATAAGTTAAATCAAGTAGTTTTGAATTATTATCTCTCTAATATATAATTGATATATTATTCACCAAAATCCAAAATTAGTTGACGTTCGTTTTCACAAAGATATTATATACATATCAAAATCAGTTATTAAAATCAGTTATCACATATTTATACATAAATATATATTTAATTTAATTTATTTTTAATATATATTTTATTTTAATAATTAATTTTAATATTCACTTAATATGGACGAAGTTTTTATGATTATATATATCTTCAATATTTTTTTTTTGTCTATATTATTATTTCTTTAGTTATTTGAGACTCTAATAGGTGCGCTCGTCATCAAAATAATAAAGAAAAGAAGAATTTGAAGCATAAATTATTGCAATTAATTATACACACATCCAAAAGATATATAAAGAATAATGCATTGCAATTCATTATATACACATGCAAATATATAAAGAATAATGCTAGTTATTTTATATAATATAATATTATATCTAAAATTATATAATTATTTTAGCGATAATTAATAAATATTAAATAAGATAATTTAAATTATTTAAATTAATTTTTTTATTGTTTCTCAAACACATTATTGAATATTAATTATGAGAATATTTGTTACTCCTGCACTAGTTATCCAGTGTCACGCTCTAACAATTAATTTGACCCAAAAAAAAGGGCATAACCGCATAAGACATTATGCACATTAGATTAATTCGACAATCTTGATTAGTCAAAAGTTTTTCTAAAATCAATAAAATGTATGTCCCTTTTAATTTTATATATTTACAAAAAAACTCAATTTTTATTTATAAATTAGTACTCCTAATTAATTAGTACTCCTAATTTTTATATATTCATCAATGCTTTCGTATATTATTATTATTGTTGTTGTTATCGTCTTGATTGATTGTCCTTAGTGCTGGAAGTGAATCGAGCTGAGCTAAGCTAGATCAAGCTCAAGCTCGACTCACAAAAATTAAGCTTGGCTCACGACTCGACTTATTAATAATCAAGTTTATTTTTTAAGCTCATGCTCGACTCACCGAAAGCTCACGAGCTGACTCGAGCTCACGAGTTGGCTCAAATAATAGAAACATAAATACATAATCTATAATTCTATATCAATAAATTATAACTTATATATTTTAAAAAATATTTAAAAAGATCAATTTTATATATTGTTATCTATCAATAAATTATAAATTTTTTATTTATGTCCTACATCAAAATTATATGTAAAAAATAAATATAAAATTTTAAATAAATAAGATCATATATATATATATATACTCGAATCAGCTCACAAGCTAATGAGCCGAACTTATCCAAGCTTAAGCTCGACTCATTTAATTTATGAGCTCAATTCCAAGCTCAAGCTTGGCTCACTAGCTCACGAGCTTAGCTTATCGACTATTAACGAGTCGAATTCGAACTAGCTCATAAGCTGGTCCAGCCCTAATTGTCCTCATTATTATCCGTATGAGTAAATTCTCGATCGGTATTCAGTAAACTACACTGAAATCGGTAGTCAAATATTTTAAGTTAGATAATTAGTTTTCAATAAATTTTTATTATTTTAGAAATTTTAAAAAAGTATACAGTAAAATGTTTTTGAGTTATAATCAATATAATATCTAAAATTGGCTCAAATAACATGATTAAATCAAAATTGGTAGTAGATGCGACAATCATGAATAATTTATCTGTTACTTCCTCAACTCACGTAGAAACTATATCTCCACTCTTTTGTATTTTACTGATTCAACATAGTTACTAGGATTACTTTTAAAATGACCTTTTTATTTTATTAAGAAAAAAGTTTGACCTCGATTGGATACTTTTAATTTTGTATTAGAAACATTAAGAAGATTGAAATCACTAGAAGCAGTGTGATCAATATTAATTTGCTAATATAATCAATCATAATTACATTTTTATTTGGCCTTCATAAATGACTAAATCTATCAAATCAAATTAACAAGTTATGCATTCTAGATGGTAATAACAAGAAATCAAAACCGGATAATTAAAGCCACCCAAATCAAGTTGTCATATAAGTGGGATACGCCCTTAGAAATAATAGGAATACACATAAATTTTGTATGTAACTTTAATTTTTTACCAGTAATTCGTAAGGCCAGGCTACACTACAACTGGGGTGCAGTAAAACGCCACAGGCTCAAACCATAAAAAGAAAATTAAAAGTAAAAAAATATTGTAATAATGCACTGCATGGCTCTAATTTTTGTAGTGCATTATGATCGATTTGAAGCAGTTTATGATAAGCAGCTCTGTGGTTGTTCTAAACCCAATGCATCTC
Source organism: Arachis duranensis (assembly GCF_000817695.3). Taxonomy (NCBI): domain Eukaryota; kingdom Viridiplantae; phylum Streptophyta; class Magnoliopsida; order Fabales; family Fabaceae; genus Arachis; species Arachis duranensis. The sequence goes on from NC_029775.3 coordinate 31,383,560, forward strand.
CAGATGCATGGACACAAGAAGCTTGAGCAGCTTGGTTCTTGTAAGTGAGCTTCAAATCCTCCAACTTGATGCCACTGCATGGGTTCTTTGAGCTACAATCAAACTTCACAGCTACCTCTGTTGCTGATGTTCCATGAATGTTTTTGTACGTTATGTCACTGATTTTTACTCCTGAGGCCTACCAAAAACAATTTTATTTGGAGAATGGATATAAAAAAGAAAGAGTGGCGATTGGCGGAATTAGAGCACTAACCTGACCGGGGCAGCCCTCGTTGTTCGGGCAGTAATTCTGGTCAATGACAATTGGGTTTTGGGCATTCACTATGGTGGCGTCTTGGAAAATCACGTCTCTGACGAAACTGTTGCTGGGTCTGCCCCAAGTCTTGATTCTAACACCATTTTGGGTCCCACTCAGCGTAACCGTTTTAACCGTCACATTTTGTACGCCAGCCTCGTTCTCATCCTTTCCCAAGCTCCCAATGCTGCAAATTTCAACCATCCATAAGGAAACAAATTTCTGATATGTAACTTTTGAGCAAATGACAAAAATGACCTTATTCCATGGCCTGGACCGCATGCTATGTTTTCGATCCACAAGTTTGTGGTGCCGGGCCCGATGGAGATGCAGTCATCGCCGGTGCGGATTTTGGAGGTGAGGATGGTGACGTCGGAGGAGCCTTGGACGTGAATGCCGTCGGTGTTAGGGCTGTTTCCGTCGGCGGTGATGGTGATGCCTTGTGCTTTGACGTTCTGGCATGCATTGATGACTATGTGGAACATTTGGCTGTTCATTGAGGTCAATCCACTAATGACAATGTTTTTGGAGTTGGTGAATTCCAGTGTCTGAAATAAATACAAACCAAATTCATGAGTCATTTCAAATCATCCTGATTGTGGAATGGAATTAGCTAGCTTGTTTACTTTATATTAGCAATTAATTAATATGTGTGCATATAGAAAAAAATTCCCGTGCTTTATGAGAGTCAACTCCAATAATAATTTATCCAACATACTGAAAATTTAAAAGACTATTAATTTGTAATATTCTTACTTAATTTTCTTTTTGCCACTTATAAGGAAAACAATGAGATATACCGATATGATAATAATTCAGGCTGTAAATTAAATTAAATGCAATAAATTAATTAACATTATCATACCGTAGCTCCAGATGGGCAGCTACCGTCGTTGGAGTTCTTGCAATCCCAGAGGATAGTGCCTTGGCCATCAAGCACGCCGCTACGAATGGAAACGCCGTCGACGTGCTCAAACAGCAGCCAAGTCCCTTTGTTTGCTAGGATATTGTAGTCTGAGGGTGCCACCAAGGTGCCCTGGATCTCAAATGAGATTGCCTTGTTGGCACATTGGCCACTAAAGGTGGTGCTTCCAACCAAGAAGCGCCCCTTTGGCACGAGTATGGAAGCGGGCTGGGCCGAGGCACAGGCCTGGGCCCAAGCACTGGTAAAAGCCTTGCTGGAGTCAGTGCGACCGTCCGCCTTGGCTCCAAAGTCAAGCACATTGAATGTGGCTGCTGCAGCATTCGGCATACAATAAAATAGGATCACAATAACAAGCAGAGGAATTATAACGGGAGTAGCTTTTCGTGTTGGCTCCATTGTTCTTTGTATGTGGAGTGGTGAAAGATGGAGGAGTTTGTGAGTATTTATAGATCAGAGGCAGAGCTAAGGATCTGTTTCTTGTGAACAATAATCAAATTATTCAAATATATAATTGGAAGTTCCATCAAATATTAAATAAATAAATCCATGATATAAGGTAGAAATTAATTAATTAAGGAAAGAATATATATCAAGTCAGAGGAAAAGGCTGCGGCAGAACTTTGGTTTTGGATTGGCCAGAGAGAATCCTCAATAATCAATAAGTCTGTCTTTGTCAAATTCACCTTCCCCTTTCTTGCGCTGCTTAATTATCTTTTCCATTACATTTCTGATTTCCCACTTCAAAATAAGTGTCCTTTTTATTTTTTAATTCATTAAAAAATAAAAAGAGTATTATTCATTTATCTATCTATCTATCTACTTAATATACTAAAACTGAATTTTTTCCCAACTAATAAAAGGGAGGTACCAATTCCTCATAAATTCATTTTTTCTCCAAAATAAAAATACTATTCTCTTCTAAATTTATTTTAGAAAAATATTTTTATTATAATTATATTACAATTAGCATTTAATAAATAATACATGATTATACTAATTTAGAAAAATATATTTATTGTAATTATATATAAAATTAATATTTAATACATTATCAACTAATGAAAGTGAGGTATCAATTTCTTATGAATTTATTTTTCCTCCAAAATAAAAGCACTATTCTCTCTTCTAAAAAATATCTTTATTATAATTATATTACAATTAGCATTTAATGAATAATACATAATTATACTAATTTAAGAAAATATCTGTATTATAATTACAATTATTCTCCACGTACAAGTCATTTACACATATAAGTCTATACAAGTCATTTATATTCACGCGTCCTACACGTTCTTCTTCTCTTGACACTTCGTCTTCTTCTTCTTATTCTTTTTCGTTATTTTTCTCTTTCGTTATCATTGTCACCAATACCACCTCATCTTCCTTCTTTCTCGTTGGATTTTTTTCTCCTTCTTCCTTTTTCTCCTTCTCCCCCATCATCTTCATCATCATGATCATCATCGTTATAGCATCGTCGTCTTCTTCTTATATATATCGTCGTTATCGTTATTGTCATTATTGTTATCGTTATCGTAAAAGTTTTGCAATATTGATGATATTGCCTGATCCAAAATTTTTGCCATAAAATTTTCTCAATTTGTGTAGTTATAACAAATTTTGGGAAAAAACTAAAATATTTAGGTGTATTATTTAAGAATTTTTGGTGAATTTATACTGATAAATTTTGCATAATTCAAAATTCTTTTTTTCGGTAGATTTGTATTGATAGATTCTTCTTTTGCCAAAAAATTGTATAATAACATCATTTTATAGATAGCAAAAATTTCAACAATTTATTTATTAAAATATTTGAAATTGTATTGTGACTTTTTTTAAAGATATATTCTTATATTAATATACTGTTATTTTTATCGTTTAATATAAATTAAATTAGTAAATTCTCTTTAATTTATACACGTAGAACGCTATAATTTCTTATATTATTCATTCATTTGTCCTTAATTTAGTACATTTAATTCAATTTGTTTTTAAAGATATGTTATTGGACTCTTGATCGAAAAAGAAGAACTTATATCATGATCAAAACAAAGAGAAGTAGCCAGTACATTGTGGTTGATCTTCATGATTTGCAATATGTAAAATTTTAATATTTCACAATGAGATTTTTTTTTAATAATGATCTTTTTTATGCAAAATCTTTTATCTTTTTTATTACATATTACTACTTATATCTCTTAATTTTTGTTTTCATTTAGAAATGAAAAAAGATAAGGTACATACTATGAAATCAATTTGCAACCCAATTACTCAATTATTTACGTGATCACTAAATAACCGAATACATAATTATTCTCCAATTTAAAAATTTTAACAAAAGGCATTGGTAAGCATATTAGTTTAATCTTTTATTTATTTAATTTATTTATGTTATACTTATAATCATATTATATGTATTTTTACAATTATATCTTTTTTAGAAAATACTCATAGTATTAACACATGATATATTAAATAAATATTTTAAAAATAACTATAACCTACTATACAAATAAAAAAAGTAAACCAAATAAATATTACAAAAAAAAATAATTCTATATGTTCTTGTTGTGTTGTGCTATGCACTTAACTAAGCTATCTGGGTAATTTTTTATTTCGGATTTCTTAGTAATTATTTATAGAAGAATTTTTGAATCCACTACAACTATTACTTTAATAATTGCTACTTGTTATAATAAAACAAGTAAGATCACGGATACTTGGAAGATAACTATACGATAAATGTGGTATATAGAGAAATTTTCGAGAGCTTATAATGAAAAGATAATTTCTAAATATCTTAGTCAAATTTATTAAAATTTATTACTATCAATTAAAGAAATTAAAAAATTCTAGATGCTAATTGGTGATACATTCTTATTCCACATTTACATCTTGAGAATATTAAAATGATCATTGTTATTTTAGGTACATGTTTTGCATGTATCAAAGGAGAGTGTTGACTTGTTTTTGAGTGATTTTAAATTATTTACTGTTTATTAAAAAAATTTGTGCATCCGAATTTTCCACTAATTTATTATTGTTTATTTTGAGTTAATTTTTATATATTTTACTTGATAGTAAAATAACATATAAATATTTATTGGTGAATATATATGTCTAACTTATTAAAAATAAACAAATTAATAAAAATAATTAATAACTACATTAGAGTTCATACATTTAACACTAAATTAAAAAAATATTTTTAACGCATAATATGTTATATTTTTTATTAATTAAATTATTATAATTTAAATTTATTTTAATAAAACAACTTAAAATTAGAATTTTAACCTTATCAGGCGTGCATGGCACAAGTTATTACACGTGTATATTTCTTTAATAATGATCAGTTTAGATTAAGAATAATAAAGTCACAGTTAGTACTTAGCTGAGTTCTTTAAGCATCTAAACTCTAAATATGCAGTTCCAACACTAAAGTATATTTCAGTGAGAACTGAGGAGGTTCAAACCCAAACCCTTCGAAAAATTACCAATGCAAGAGAATTTGGTTGTTACTGTTTGCAACCTTGCATAATACCATGGGTAAGTTTAAAAGAAAAAGTAGATTAGGATTACACAATTGAACATGGAAGAATTAAATTGATTAGGTTGACTATTTCTTTTCCCCTTAATTGAACTTATATTAAGAACTATATTTATTAGAAAATTAGAAGTAGTTTCATCTTAGATAAGAAAAGAAAGACTAAGCCACCGCCGTTATAACGTGCCATGTCACATAAAGTTTGCCAAGAAATTTGATTCATTATTCATATGTAAAAAGCCTAAATTAAGCCATCATTTCGTACTCAATTTTAGGAGTTGACGTGGTGCATATATGTTTAATTAATGTAATAATTAAGTGGGTTGATTTAATCTAGCAAAATTTCAATGCCTTCTTCCCTAGTCCGGTTTTCCCTCCACCCATATTACTATTGTATTGAAAATGTTATATATATGTCTTGAGCTATTTTATTTCAAAACATCATTTGTTTTCGGAATATCTAAGAAATTCTCGTATTAGTCAACTATTCATTGCGCAAACAGCTTATACAAAACTAGATTACAAAATTATATTGGAGATTCACACTCATCAGAATCAAATACAACTCGAGTTTTTCTCATTTTTCTACTAATCAAGACATTATTATGCTATATATTATAATAAGTAGGATAACTAACTACCTTTACGAAAAAGTAACTCACAATAACAGATTTGGGACATATATTATTATGCTATTGTATTGGAACATGCATGCATGCATGAACCTAGGATTGTTATTCATTCACTTTTTCCATTTAAAATAGTAACTTAGGGTGCAATATAGATCAACATATTCCCCATGGATAGCAAGGCATTCAAGCAACAAAGTATTACAAGAATAATACATACATCAAAATCTCGTGAAATTAGAATAATTTTTATGTATTTTTGTTGGTGTACGACAATTACATATATATAATATTCACATGCATGTTATTTAAATTGTATGTATGAAGATTTCCATATATGGTTGTAGAGACAGAAGGCGTAGAAAGCGGAGAAGATATCGCTCTTCATGTGACATGCCAAATCTTTCTTCACTCCTTTCTTTTCATATCAACCAATTTATTTTCTGCTTTTAGGTACATATTTTTATAAAAAAAAAAATACAAGGAGAGAAGAATTCTCATAATATGAGAATTCTCAAAAAATATCTGAAAATTAAATTAAATTTTTAAAAAAATAATAATTCTTCAATTTATTGAAATAATAACTCATTCAGACTGCAACAAACCACTCCTTGTTGATTTCAAGTCAAAATTCACAATATTAGACTTATTAGCATGTTGCTATATATTGGAATTGATCGAAGTGCATATTTTAATTACAACCCTGAGCCCTGTTTCAGGGTCTTTCGTTTGTTTGCAATTATGGATTATGGATATGGATAAATAATAGGCCATGTGATTTTCGTTGACCTTTTGAAGCGCATGAAACATATCATATTTGAACTATTTATAGATAGATAGACTGGTTAATTCAGGCACATACGTGATGTTCGCTTATAATAATGTCCAAATGCAATTGATATATAAATGGTATTAGTTGAAATTCATTCCTAATAATAACAAAGAAATATGGTAGCGTTTGAATGGTTGGTCTAAGATATACCTATAACAAAGAAATATACAAATTTAATTTGAATTAATTCATAACTATGCATGTACAACTTTTTCTTTCTTTCGAATAAACTATTAAAAATATATTCGAATTATTTTTTTATTCACAAATTAAAACTGTTTTCAAATTTTGTTATTAATAAAATTATTCTCAAATTATTTAAAATGTGACAAAAATATACATTCATGCATAGACGAAGACATTTTATATTAACAAAAAATAACTAGTGATGTGATAAATAAAATTTTTTATGTGATAAGTGAAATTCTGAGATTGACAAATAAATTATCTCAATTTTTTATTAATAGAACATCTCTCTCCTTAAATGTCCTTTTACATATTTTTAAATTATTTAGTGATATTTTTGTTGATAATTAAATTCAAAAACATTTCTGTCCCGTCAAAGTAATTCGGATCGTTTATCCTGTTGAAAATAATAAGGTTTCACTGTTTAAGGTAAGAGAAGATATATAGATGGATAGAAAATGGGTTTTATAACCGAAAGCGCGCGCGCACACACATATATAACTTTGGTTTCAAGACTTAATTTATAGACCGCAGAATATAATATAATAAAGTCAATTGCGTGCTATAAGCATAATTCAATAACGGAAATAAACTGTTAATGTTGTGTAACTGTTTTTACAACTGAAGCTATCGTTATTTGTAGGTCATTCTCTTACTACTTAATATTACTTAATTGACCCTCCTATCGTGCAAACTAAAAGTCTAAAATGCTTAATTAGCACATGGGGATTTCTTATAAACTGGGTAACCAATGGAAGCTGCATGACCTAAAAAAAAACCATTTTTTTTAAAAGGATAAAAATAAGAAGAAAAATTTAGCTAACTAGTAGCTTTTCATATACAACTATTTAAGTATCAGACAATTTAATATTATGTATATCAATTAATTAAATATAATTATTAGAGTATAATTAGGATCAATTAGATCAAACAGCATTATTCAATTGAATATACGAACAATTGGTTTACGATGTAGAAGAAATACATGTATATGTGATACTAGATATTGGATGTTAACGAATTATCTAGAAACCAACTATAAATATAGTTATTCAAATTTGTCCTGCTACTGTCAATTTCAATAGAGATTAAAAAAAAAAACAAAGCCCTTCTATATTCATCTGTAATTATGAATTGAATATTGATGAATGACTAACGAAATTGAATCAAGAAAAATCTAAAAGAAAAGAATGATTCAAAAATTTTATTTTAAGGGAAGATAAGAACAAAAGTTGTATAGATTTACAAAAACTATGGGAATAGAAAAATAGAGAAATATCGAAGTAGTTCCAACAGTTCAATAGATATTCTTTCTTCAAATCATGGATGATTGCATCATACAACTGAGTTGCAAAATTTTTTGGAAAGGTATCCTACATCTGAACTGAATTTTTTCTGGTTAAAGAATCTCTTTCTAGTTGCTTTGGAACAATTAGGGAATTTTCTAGAAGAAATACGAGGTTTTGCTTCTTGCGGCAACATGCTAGGGGGTGGTGGTCCCGCTTATGGGGTCAAATCAATATGTTCTAAGAAGAAACATTAGAATCTCTTTGATCTCATAAGCATCATACCAAATACCATCAATCGAATCGCTTTTTCGAGAAATACGAGACATCTAAGTCATACAAGTAAAGCGATCTATTCCTTGATAAGAAAAAGAAAAAAACGTGAATAGTGATTGGATTGATGATAAAATAGAATCCTAGTTCTCGAACAGTGATTCGATTGATGATGAAGAAAGAGAATTCTTGGTTCAATTCTCTACCTTAATGACAAAAAAAAAAGGATTGATCAAATTCTATTGAGTCTGACTAATAGTGATCCTTTATCAAAGAATAACTCTGGTTATCAAATGATTGAACAACCGGAGCAATTTACTTATGATACTTAGTTGATATTTATAAAAAGTATTTAATGAATTATGAGTTCAATACATCCTATTTAGCAGAAAAACGAATATTTCTTACTCATTATCAGACAATCACTTATTCACAAACTCCCTGTGGGGCTAATAGTTTTAATTTTCTGTAAACCCCGAGTAATTGGTGAATAATTAGTTAATAAATTAATTATTAATGAAATAAATTAGAAAATAGAATTTTATGATTTAGCGAGGTAAAACTAATTAAAATAAGAATTTTGACACTAATTTTAAAGAATTTGGTTCAAGATTGGGCCGAACAGGCCAAACCGGACAAACCAGGCCCGTATTGGGCCAGGGCCCAACCTAACAGCCTTTTAATGAAGTGGCTTTAGCCACTTCTCCCTCAAGAGAAAGGGGAGCAATGTTGAGAGAAGAGAGGGAATAAGGATTTGGGAAACACTATTCACTTTAACGTTCTTTCATCCGTAACTTTCAATCTGGAGCTCTGATTGACAAGCCGTCAGCAGCCATGCGTTTGTCTCAAAATCCTCTACAAAACCCACCCAACAATTTGGTAAGGAACTCAATTTCCAGTTTTAGATTCTCTCCTTCCCAATTTTGAAATTCAATGTGTATTCATGTTGAATCTAGCTTAATTTTGGTGTTTAGGTTTGAATTAGCTTGTGAGTTTTGTTGGGTTTGACTCACTTGAGCTATGGACAAGGTAAGAATCCTAACCCTCTTGTAAAATTGTGAAAGTTTGAGTTTAGGGATTAATTATAGTGTGGTTTAGATTAAATGTTGTTGGTGAAAAATCAAGTTGGAAGTCAAACTTGTGAAATTGAAGCCTTGGATCAATTTTGGAAGCTAAGATTCATTTGGTGAGGGGTGGTGGTTGATAGCTTGTGATGCAGGAAAGCTTGAGGTGTTCTGGGTTTATCAGAAAATCGGCCAAGGTATGGTTTAGGTTTCTCGTATTTAATATATAATGTTCTGTGAAAACTTAGGCTAGACGACCTTAGGATAAGAATGAATGCTTGAGTATGTAAATTGATTAGTGCTTTATTGATATATCTTGCACAAGGTTGAGTTTGGTCTGTTGTTGATATTGGTGTTAGAATTTCAAATAATGAACTAATGATGTTGGATAAAGTAGGAGAATGAATGTGAGTTTGTGGTGGTTTGATTGATGAATCTTGTTGATTAAGTAATGAATGTTTGGTATGAGATTATGTACATGTAGAGGTATAATTAATTGAGGTAGGATGTGGAGGTTTTGGCATTCTAAATGGTATGTTGCTGTGTTGAATATGTGTAAAGAAAATAGGATTTGAGTTTAGTTTCCAATGAAAATTGAGATTTGAAGTCTTTTGTGTAATATCGATTCTCGGTTCAAACTTCGACGAGGTATAACTTGGCTTCTGGACCCACAAATGATTTCAAACTTATTTCATATGAAAATTAGGTCCGTGAAGTTTACGCTGTTCGAAGAACGGATAAAAAATGTTTTAAACGAAAAATTTATGCACGTCGAAAATTTGGAGTGCAAAGCTAAGAATCTGTAGCATTCAGCATTGTTGCTGTTCTGCATAACTTGCGTACATGATCACTGCACGCGATGTGACCAACCTATTCGGGTTGGGTATCTCGCATTTGCGAGCAAGGCGCTTGCATACGCAAGCATAGGAAAATGTGCGCCCACGCGTACGCGTGACCCATGCGTATGCGTGACATCTCAATAATGCACCCCCACGCGTACGCGTGGTCCCAATTTTAGCAAACATAAATTTTGTTTTTTAAAGCTAAATTTTGAACCTCTATTTTCTCTCTTTTAGCCTTTAAACCTCAGTTGTATATTAAATGGTGCGTAGAAGGTAGGAAGAAGTAGTAACTTGGAGATGAAGAAAGTTTGAGAGGTGGTGAATTATGAATAAGAAGTGTGTAAATGTGATGGTGGCCCCGGGTAGTAGGCAGTGGCGATGTCCACTTGCTCCAGATATGAGCTAGGAAAGAAGAGTATAAAGAAATGAATTTAATTATGGAGTAATAAATGAATGAATGTTTGTGAGACCCTGGATAGTAGCAAGGATGGTGGTCCGTCCCACTTGCTCCAGGTTAATATTTGAGATTTGATAAGAATGATAAAAGTAGTGTATGAGGCAATTAAGAGAGTAATGTAAAATTGAGAATGATGTATGAGAGAATTAATGAAGTTAATTAATTGAGAATAATAAAATATATGATTAATGAGTAAGTAATTATGATTTATTGAGGAAGTGTGGTAATATTGCAAGTATACCGGAGATGCATATGTAATTTAAAGATTGAGTATTATTGAGCTTGGGGTGTTGTCTCCCCCATGTCAGCTTGGGATTCGTCCCACGGATAATATTGAGCTTGGAGCATTGTCTTTCCCATATTAGCTTGGGATCCTGCCCATGGTTATCATTGAGCTTGGAGTGTTGTCTCCTCCATGTCAACTTGGAATTCTTTCCATGGTTAATTTCCACGGTTAGCTACCAGAACTTATCGGGCTGGCTACATAACCGACAGTTGATATCAACAGCCATAGGACAGGCATACATCATGTGCATATTGTATGATTTGCTTACCAGAACTTGTCGGGCTAGCTACGTAACCGACAGCTGATATCAACAGCCATAGGACAGTCATACATCATGTACATATTGTATGATTTGCTTGCTTGTGAAATATATGGGATTACCTACGTGATTATAATCTGCTATTTGTTATAATTGCTATCTGTATTTCTTGTGAACTACTTGTGTTTGCCATGTTTTGCTTGTTCGTTTGTGGAACTCATAGGAGACGGAGGAAATGTGGGAAAGATTAATGTGCAAATTAAGTTTAGTTAGATTGAGAACTTTTAGACGGTCACTTGTTTATGGCTTCTGTTTTTATTGCCTTAAGCTTTATATATAAGTGTTGGAGTTCTAGGATTACCTCTGGCATTTCTAGGACTTTATATCTTATATGCGTGGCATCTTTACCATGCTGAGAACCTCCGATTTTTATCCCATACTGTGTTATTGTTTTCAGATACAGGTCGAGAGGCACCTCGCTAGGCGTCTGGATGTCTGCGGCGAAGTGGAATAATTTGGTCTAGGGATTTTAAACATGTTCCTTTGGGCTTAAGGTTGTATATTTTGTATGTAAATATTCTCCGGCCAACCTTAGCTTCGCAGGATGAGTTAGGAGCTTGTTATTATGTACCTTTTGGTTTTCTATTCCTGGTTTCTGTTATCCTATGCTTGTTAACTTTAGATTTCTTCGCATGCAAGTAACCACATTTTCTGAGCATTGCGTTTTTTTATTTTGCGACTTTGCTTTCTCAGTTTATTCAAGGATCCTAGTATACTACCTTCCTTCAACTATTATACGTATTTATATTTTATTTTACAGGTCGTAGCACCTCGCCACCTCTGTTTTATATCCTAGGTGTAAAGCTCTATGTGGTAGGGTATTACATTTTCCATCTCACGAGAAACCCTTTTCGCTACCCCTCAGGGGTATTTTAGTGATAGGTTCTATAGGAACCAAGGTTGTGAGAATTGGACTGGCCAATGAACCGATAAGACTACTGGTTCACTAGTTTAATGGTTTGATCGGGGTTCAACCGGTTTAATTAAATATTAAATAAAATTATTAAAATTCTATATATAATTTTAAATATTTAAATTTAATAATTTTTAACCTAATAAAATTTAAAATTTTATAATTTCACATAATAACTATTATTGAATGAAACAAATTTTGTTATTTCACTCACTATTAACTATTAAGATATGAAAGGATAGCATTATCAGTGTATAGTAAACCAGCATTAGTATATGAAAGCCCAAGTGCAATTGCTTTTCACAAATGAGGCAGTTCTATTTGAATATATTGTAAAATTTTTTTACAGAAATAAGATTCATAATCCAAGTGTTTCAATCAAATAGGATTAACGCAAAGTGATACATTTCCAACAAGTAGTGAAAAAATTTGAGGAAACAAAAAGATACTACTATTAATTCTAAACTCTGAGGCAAGAGATAAAACCATTTTCCCATTCTCAAGTGCATCTTTGACCTAAGGGTCTTCATTTGAAGTCACAGACAACACAACCAAAAAGTAAATACTCCTTATAATACAAAAAACTAGAAAGACAGGGATAATACTTAAATGAAAGTGAGATTGGAGTTTTCTCCTAAAAAATTGCTGAAAAGCCATCTTAGTCGTCTATCCTCACTGAAAATTATTGGTAACCATGTTAAGATATTAAGCAAATTAATATCTTAAGAAAAAAACAACGAATTATATGAACAATGTCCACTTCTAAACAACAATGTGCACATATGAAATAGCTTGAAAACAATGAGAGCAAAAGCAGCATAGAGAATCATGAACAAAATTAACTCAAGCAAATAAAATCCAACTAACAAAAATCATGAACAAAATTAACTCATGCAAACAAAATTAACTCAGTAAACAAAATCCAGCTAATCAACTAACAAAATTAACTCGACAAACAAATCCAGCTAACAAAAATCATGAACAAATTACCTCAGTAAACAAAATCCAGCTACTCAGCAACTCAGTTTCAAATAATAGTAAAACACTAAAACCAGCAAAAATGATTCCAAGTCACAGTGCTTACTGCTTACTGGCGGCGAGAAGGGAGGAGAGTGACAGCGACGACAAAGGAGACGGCGACACTGGTGAACAGAGACAGAGAGAGAGAGAGAGAGAGAGAGAGAGAGAGAGAGAGAGAGAGAGAGAGCGCTCGAATAGAGGAGATGGTGACAACCATAGAGCTTCCACCCGATGGCGAGAGAGTTTCCTACGACAATGACACAACTTCGAAGGATGGTGGCGGAGCTTCCTACGGCGGCGACACAACTCTTGTGATGGCCACAGAACTTCCACATGATGGAGACAAAGAGGACATGACACCGGCGAACACAAAGAAGTCGAGCTCGGCGATGACAACGATACAGTGGGGGCTGTGGGGCTGTGGTGGTCAAAACTATCGCTACGGTGGCTGCGGGATGTGGTGCCTACGGGCTGTGGTGGCTGCATCGATTGGGGGTTTTAGTGGCTTCTATGGTTCGTTCACTTTCAAAGAAAAGAGGAGAGGAGATGGGTTTACGGGTCAGGGAGTAACATGAAATGGACTAGGGTTTCACTTCAGTTTTGCCGTTTTTGTTTTCTTTTTTTTAAAAGATAAAGCGACGCCGTTTTGGAGGGTTCATTTTTGAACCGGAAATCCTCCAAAAAATTGGTCGGTTTTGCCGGTTAACTGCTAGTTTGACTGGTTCTATAATCGGTTTTTGCCAGGCAATTTATAGGCCTAACCGAACCGGCTAGGTGACCGATTTCCAGTTAATCCGATTGAATTGGCCTGTCCGGTTCGGTTTTCAGAATAATGATAAGAATTGGATGATCCTATTTGGTAAAATACCTAGCGACAAACTCCTATGTTCCTTTCATTACAGTATTTCTAAACAAGTTCCTGGATAACAAGCCTAAGAGTTTTCTTTTTGATGATAGTGACGATATTGATGATAGTGACGATATCGATTGTGACCTTGATATGGAGCTAGAGCTTCGAACTATGATGAATGTGATAACTATGGATATGATGTCGGAAATAAACCGATTTTATATCACCCTTCAATTCAAATTAGCAAAAGCAATGTCTCCTTGCATAACATGGATTCCAAACATTCATGATCTGGATGTGAATGAGTCGAATTACTTATCCCTCGGTCTATTAGTGAACTATCTATCCAGGGATTGTGAAAGATGTTCCACTAAAAATATTCTTGTTATTGCTTTGACTCATATTCCCCAAAAAGTTGATCCCGCTCTAATAGCTCCGAATAAATTAAATACATGCATTAAGATACGAAGGCTTCTTATTCCACAACAACAAAATCACTTTTTCACTCATTCATATTGATAAACCCCATTTTTAGGGTTTATCCTGTGCTTAATCTAGTGGATTTTATCCATTATTCTCATACTTATTCATACAATTCGCATGTTTTACGTTTTTCTTCCTGATTTTGTGCTATGATTGAAAATATGCTTCTTTGGCCTTATATTTGCTAATATTAATCCTCTCTTATTATCATTTGATGCCGTGATATGTGTGTTAAGTGATTTCAGGGATTATAGGGCAGGAATGGCTTAGAGGATGGAAAGGAAGCATGCAAAAGTGGAAGGAATACAAGAAATTGAAGGAATTGCAAAGCTGTCAACCTTGACCTCTTCGCACTCAAACGGTCATAACTTGAGCTACAGAGATCCAAATAAGGCGGTTTCAGTTGCGTTGGAAAGCTAACGTCCGGGGCTTCGAAATGATATATAAATCGCTATAGTGGCCATACAGTTAAATGACGCGCACGCGTCGTTTCACGCGCACGCCTGAATCTGCAGAAAAACCAGCAAATTGTACGTCTGGGTTGTTTCTGGCCCAGTTTTTGGCCCAGAAAATATAGATTAGAGGCTGTAAAGTGGGAAAATCATGGAAACACATCTCATTACTCACTTTTCTTAATTTAGATGTAGTTTCTAGAGATAGATGCTCTCTCTTCTCTCTAGGTTTTAGGATTCCTAGTTTTATACTTTTGAGTTGGATATTACAAAGAGTTACTACCTCTGTGAAGTTTTTATCAATCTAGTTTGTTTTCTATTTCCTTACTCTTTTATTTCCTATTTGGTTCCATAATTTATTGATTATTTTTAATTGAGTTTAATTGCCATGTCTTCTTTCTACTCCCTTCACATGAATGCGAATTTGGCATCCATGTCAATGGAGTAGGTTCCCAACTTGATTTTGGAGTTAATTGGTAATTGGAAGTTGTTGGCCAGCTTTCTAGTTACTAATACTAACCCTTCCCAAGGGAAAGGATTATTTTCTTGTGAATAGAAGTTGGCTCTCAACTTGACTTTCCTTTATTCAATGAAGGATAACTAAGTAGAACAACAACCTATTACTAATTAATCTTGGAAAATCCAACAAAGATAGAACTTCAGATTAATCTTCTCCTAGTAAAGGCTTTTTATTGTTATTATTTATTTTCTCTGCAATTTTCTCTTCTTATTTCTCATCCCCAAAACCCCAATTTACACAACTCATAACATATAATAAGAACACTTCCCTACAATTCCTTGAGAGACGACCCGAGGTTTGAACACTTCGGTTTATTTTTATTGGGTTTGTTACTTGTGGCAACCAAACTTTTGTACGAAAAGATTTTTGTTGGTTTAGATACTATACTTGCAACGAGAATTTATTTGTGAATTTCTAAACCGTCAAAAATCTGTTCGTCACATATGCTAGGAGATTTCGCTTGGAAAAGAGAGTGTTCCATACTAATGGACCTGGGTGCATAACCATAACTATGGGTTCCAATGTACGAGATCTTGTAGCACTTACCAATAAGGTCATATCGATTAGTATTATACAAAAGAAATCTATTATAGACACTAATATAATTATATTTACTCTTCATAGACAAACTTGGGATTTATAATCCCAGGTAAGATCGGTGCAGGATCATGGGATCCATTTCTATCAGATAAGAAGGGCTATTTCAAAAAATGTACTTCTAAGTAATTGCTCCATAGATCCTATATCTATCTATATGAAGAAGAAATCTTATAACTAGGGTGATTCTTATTTGTACGAATGGTTTATAATTATTAATAATAATCTCATTAATAATCTCATTTTCTCATCATCAATACATTGCAGGATTCATTATGACATGTACTTTTGCTCATGGAGTCATATTTTTTATTAGAGATTACGATCTAGAACAAAACGAGGATAATGTATTGGCAAGAATGTTAGACCACAAATGAGCTATAGTATCGCATTTAAGTTGGGCCAGCCTGTTTCTGGGATTCCATACTTTGGGACTTTATGTCCATAATGATGTCATGTTTGCTTTTGTTACTCAAAAAAAAAACAAATCATGATCGAACCCATATTTGCCCAGTGAATATAATCTGCGCATGGTAAAACTTCATACGGCTTTGATGTACTGTTATCTTCAACGAATAGTTCGGTGTTCAATGCAGGGCGAAGCATATGGTTGCCCGGTTGGTTAAATGCTATAAATGAGAGTAATAATTCTCTATTCTTAATAATAGGACCTGGAGATTTCTTAGTTCATCATACTATTACTCTAGGTTTACATACAACTACATTGATCTTAGTAAAAGGTGCTTTGGATGCACGTGTGATGAGCGGATATTTTATACGCTTTTTGGCATCATTTTCATATAGTTTTTAACATGTTTTGTTTAATTTTTATTAAGTTTTCATAGGTTTTAGTGTAAAAAATTCACATTTTTGGATTCAACTTTGAGTTTTTGTGTTTTTATGCAATTTCAGGTATTTTCTGGCTGAAATTGAGGAGCCAGAGCAAAAGTCTGATTCAAAAACAGAGAAAGCACTGCAGATGCTATCCGGATCTGACCTTCTTGCACTCGAAAGAGCTTTTCTGGAGCTACAGAAGTTCAAATGGAGCGTTCTCAAAGGTTATGGAAAGCTAACATTCAGAGCTTTCCATTAATGTATAATAGTTCATACTTTATTTTAGAATAGAAGGCCCAAAACTGGTGTTCAACGCTGGCCTCCTGCCCCAATCCAGGTGTCTAGCGCTCAAAGAAGGAGTCTAGCATCCAAACGCCCAAAGAAGACCCCCTAGCCAATGTTCAACACCCTAAAGGCCTCCTAGCACGTGGATCTCATTAAAGCTTAGCCTAAACACTCGCCAAGTGGGCCCCAGAAGTGAATTTTAGCACTAAAAGACTGTTTTACCCTTTTTTATGTAATCCTTAGTCATTAGCTTAGTATTTAAAGCACTTTTACACGATCTTTAAAGGGGGATCTGCAATATTTCTTTTTTATGATTATATTTTCTATCAGTATGAGTTTCTAAACCTCCTAGGTTGAGGGGAGGAGCCCTGTTGAGTTTTATGGATTAATAAAAGTACTACTGCTCTTTCTCAATTCATGTTTGATTCTCTATTCTAAGATGTATCATCGTTCTTCATTAATATGAATGCGTTGAACTGGCATAAGGTTATCACATTCTACATGGGTTCAGAGTGAGTCTTTCATCGAACAATGATGAACCACCAGCTTGATTATACATCTCTTAGACGACTAATCCATTACTTCGTTGGGGACTTCTCGAGACACCAGTTCAGCCGAAGTATGGGGAGATTACAGTCTCTGTGGTAGAGGCTAGAAATCAAAGGCGCAGCATTCTCTGATCCGAAAGATTCGACCTTGACTGTGGTATTTTGAATAGTATCACTAAAGAGAATGGACTGCAGGAGCTTCACCCTCAATCAGAATGGATCCGCACTAACCCTGGAGTTCAGATATGGAGGAGTATTGGCGGCTGCTCAAACCAGTGTCAATCACATAGAACCTGCAATAGAAGAAATCATTCACAATTGAAGAAGACAGTAATACTAGAGTTAATCCAGAAGTACAAAGCATCTCCAAGCCTTAATCATCTTCTTATCCCTGTTTACATTCGAATTCACAAAGTATTTTATACCCTTTTTCTTTATTCCTTTTATGCAATCACAAACATACCTACATCTCCTATTCACATGACTAAGATTTGCAAGATAACCATAACTTGCTTCAAACCACAATCCTCGTGGGATCGACCCTGACTCGCTCAGGTATTACTTGGATGACCTAGTGCACTTGCTGGTTCAGTTTTACGAAGTGTGGGAATTCGTGCACCAACGTGGTTCCAAGTTAATGTAAGATAAAAAAAGATTTTGGTTATAGTTTTTCTTGCGATGGTTCGGGATGAGGTGGTACTTGTGATATTTTGGTTTGGGACGTATTTTATTTGGCAATTTTCTGGATGAATACGACTGGTTGGGTTACTTTTTACTGGCATTGAAAACACATTACACTATGGCAGGGTAATATTTCACAGTTTAATGAATCTTCTACCTATTTGATGACATGGTTAAGAGATTATCTATCGTTAAACTCTTCACAACTTATTAATGGATATAACCCCTTTGGTATGAATAGTTTATCCGTCTAGGTATGGATGTTCTTATTTGGACATCTTATTTGGGCTACTGGATTTATATTCTTAATCTATTGGCGTGGATATTGGCAGGAATTAATTGAAACTTTAGCATGGGCTCATGAACGCACACCTTTGGCTAATTTGATTCGTTGGAGAGATAAACCAGTGACTCTTTCCATTGTGCAAGCAAGATTGGTTGGATTAGCCCACTTTTCTGTAGGTTATATATATATATATTTACTTATGCAGCATTCTTGATTGCCTCTACATCAGAAAAATTTGGTTAATGTAATTTTTTTTGTATCCGTATTTTTTCCTTCTATGGAGAAGGTGGTTTACAGACCTCTCCTATATTCAATTTCTGCTTATATTTCTACTTCTAGGATCCTACTTGTATGATTGACTGATACTAATAGAAAATTAACCACTATGGCAAGAAAAAGTTTGATTGAGAGGGAGAAGAAGAGAAAAAGATTGAAACAAAAATATTATTTGATTCGACGATCCTAAAAAAAATAAATAAGCAAACTTCTGTCGTTAAGTCATCGAAAATTCATGGAAAGTTAGAATCAATACCGTGTAATAGTGCACATACGCGTCTTCATTGACGTTGTTTTTTAACCGGAAGACCAAGAGCAAATTATCGAAATTTTGGATTATCTGGACATATATTTTGTGAAATGGTTAATGCATCTTTGTTACCTGGTGCAACAAGATCGAATTGATAAGAGTAGGTTGAAAATTTTTTTTCAATGTTTTATTCATTTTTATGATCAACGATCATATTACTTTTTTTTAACACTTTTTAATGATTTTATGGTTCTAATATTCTTCAATAACTTTCTAATTTTAATTATTTTTTTTATTTTTTCTATTTCTTGATTTAATTCAGAATATTCAGTTGCTATTCTAAGTATTTTCTTGTTAATGTTAATAGTCTAATCTTCTTATTTCTTTTGACATTTTTTAAATTTATAAGTCTCTTTTGAAATTCTTTTATATTATAAAAACATAAATAATAACTAAGATAATAAAGAATAATGATTATAAGGAAAGAAGAGATAAGATAGTAAACTTACAGATATGTACTTGTATTATTATTCGTTGTAATGATGATACAATCTTAAAGATGATTACAAATATTTCAGAGAATCTTTGAAGTAAGAGAATAAGAATAGAGAGAGTTTTGGAGCTTTCCAGTTTTTGATGTCTTGAAACAAATGAGACCTTCAGTATTTATAGGCCTCAAGTGATTACTATTTTGCTAACTTTTTACTATTTGTCGACAGTACTATTTGCTTTGACTGTTCTGCCGACTTTTACTGTTTGCCGATAGTACTGTTTGTTTTTACTGTTTTGCCAACTTTGACTGTTTGCTGACCTCTTATTTTTTTAGAAATCATTTTCTTTTGGGCCTTTTATATTGATTTCATATGCTGATCTAATTACTACTCTATTACATTTCAAATGGATCTTGAGAATCTTGAAAGTAATGGGTTGGACTAGATTGGACTTCTTTATCCTCTCCAAGAGGTACAACTTGAATAGCTTTATAGAGTTCTAGATATATTTTTCTGATGTTGCTGTTGCTAATAAGGCGGCCATAATTTGTTATTTCTGTGCTAAGAATAGAGATTCTTTCTTATATCCGCTAATATTACTGCTTGTAGTTGTTTGGCAGGATGTTTTTGTGAAGTTATTAACCACTGATCAATAGCTGTTTTTCTTAATAAGTTTAAATCATACTCGTTCCACCATTTGATTTTTATTACTCTTACTAAATATTGTATGCTGGGATATTCTTCAAACGCTACTGAATCATATTTCCAAGTTGGGATCCAGCTGATTCCTATGGCTGTTATAAATGATATGAATTTGTATTCGGATAGAAATGATGATTTATTTTTAAAATATTCATAAGCCAGACTGGTCTCTTTTGGAAAAAAAATCTTATAGTGGTCCAAAGATTTAGAACCATGATTGAAACCATTTTAAAAACTGTAATGATATTTCTTTTTTGAACCAGATGAACCAAGAGTGAGGGATTGGTACTAGGTATAACATGTGATTCCATGCTTCTTGGTAATCATAATAAGTATAATTCCGGGTTCAAACTTTAATGAGAAACTCTTAGATTGATATGGGGGTAATTTTTAGTCTTGTAGTGATAGTATTTTGATGATTTTTATTTTTGAATAGATGGACTGTTTGGTATTAGGATCTTTATAATGTGTTAGTTCAATAGATCCGGTGTCTACTAATATGAATTTATAAAATTTTTGGATTTTTTTGGCTTTATAGAAATGTAATAGAAAGTGTTCTGAAAAATGGTTTGTATAGAGTTTTTCTATCTTTTTTGAACCAGTATTTTTCAAAGGTTAATATTTTAATGAAATTTGGTTTTTTATAATATGAGAATTATTCTTTTAATGGTGAGTTTTGTACAGATCTGATAGTTGTAGTAAGGTAAAAATTTGTTGCTTATAGTAATTTCAGAGTTTTTATATGGTAATGATGATGATGAAGACGCTCTTACAACCTGTGACATAGTCAGAGGTCTTAATGATAATATTTTTGCTGGTAAAGGAGTAATTTGTAATTGTTTTTCTTGTTTTTGGTCAAAAAGCTGACCATAATCTTTACTGGAATCTATTTTTTGATTCATTTTTTTCTTGTAAAAATTCCTGAGTAAGAAAGTTAGGAAGCGATTTTAATTCACCTTTTATATGTTCAATTGTAAAATAAAAATACGATAGAATAGCTTGCCATTTTGTAAATATTTGTTTTGAAACCAAATTTTTAACATAATTATTTAAAATGCTAGGAGCTGCTTTACAATATGTTCTTATTATAAATGTCTTATTAAAAAATATTTTAAAATTTTGTGACACATAATACTATGGCTAGTATTTTTTTTAACTGTTGCTTAATTCTTTTGGGCCTGGTTGTATATTTCTGAGTGATATTTAACTATTTATTCTTTTGAATTATTAGGAGGTATTTGTTTAAGAATTTCTTTATATCCTAATTCTGATGCATCTGTTTCTACAATTAATTTGGTTAATAGATCTAGTATATTTATACAGGATATTTCTTTTATCGCACTTTTTTTTAATTATTATAGAAGTCATTTTATCAGTCTACGGAGATGGATTTTTTCTTAATCTTTTTTAAAGAGGTTCGGATGTGACACTTATTCAATTCAGCTACATAATTTAAGCATCCTAAAAATCTTTGTAGTTATTTGTTATTAGTTATTTCATTGGAAAATTTATCGATAAATTCAATTGCTCTTTTAATAGGAACTACAGTCCTTTGATAAATTTCATATCCTCAGAATCTTACTTTAGTTATAAAAGTTTTCATTTTCATTTCTGATAAAACTAATCCTTATTCTTTTATAATAAATATAAATTTTTTTAAATGTTGTATGTCTGTTTATACCTTTTGAATATACTAATACATCATCTAAGTTAACAATTGTAAAATCTATGTGAGGATAGAATATATTATTCATTATTTCTTGAAACTCACTAGGAGCATTCTTTAATCCTTGAGGCATTACGTTCCATTCGTAATGACCAAAGGGTACTATAAAAACAGTTTTATATCTATCTTCCTCTTTTACTGCAATTTGATAATATCCTGATTTTAAATTTTGAAAAGATATTTGCTTTATTTAATCTTTTAATTAAATCACGTTTTATCATGTTAGGAAAGAGAGAAGCACGTTTGAATCTCTTGAAAGTTTCATTTTTATGTTTGGCAATTTTTATCCATCTGAACGCAGAAATAATTCTACCTCTGAACGCACGTTCAGGTGAAGCTAGAATTTGTAGCTTATGCGTTCACGTTCATGGTGATTGATTACTCTTGAAAAATTAGGTGAGAAATTTATTTCTTTTTTATCAACTCTACCCTTTATTTTCTTCTATAAAAAGGATACCAATAACTATTACTTTCATAGTAGTTCTTTGTAGTTCTTCCTAGTCCATTATAGTTCTTCGTTCCAATTTTTTTTCATCAAAATCGTTCAGATTTGTTTCAATCACTAGCAAAGTGAATATTTTAATTTTCTTTATTA
This sequence comes from Arachis duranensis, assembly GCF_000817695.3. Taxonomy (NCBI): domain Eukaryota; kingdom Viridiplantae; phylum Streptophyta; class Magnoliopsida; order Fabales; family Fabaceae; genus Arachis; species Arachis duranensis. The sequence goes on from NC_029775.3 coordinate 31,406,010, forward strand.
TTTTTAGTACTCTCTTTTATATTTTAATTTTTCTATTTTTTATTGTATTTTTTATTTATATGATAAATATTTTTATATTATTTGTGTAGTATTCTGTTTTCTCATGTTATGTTTTTATATGAATTTTTTTATCATTTACTGTACTATTTTTTATATGTATATTTTTTATAAAGTCTTTTTTTATTTTTAATTGGTTTTGTTCATATGATTTTTTATTTGTTTTATTATATTTCTTTTATTCATATGACAAATGATGTTGACTTTTTTTATTTTTTTAGTGCTCTGATTTTTCAGGTATTTTATTAATTTTTATGATATTATTATTATTTTTTTATATGAATTTTTTTCTATCCTTTATTGTATTGTATTTATATTGTGTGTGAAATTTTTTATTATTTTATTTGATTTTATTCATATGATTTTTTTTACCTTTTATTGTATTTTTTCATATGATATATGTTGTTGGTTTTATGAATTTTTTATTATTTTTTATCTATATGATTTGTTTCTTTTTATTGATGTACCTTATTTTCGTTTTGTATTATTTTTTTATTTTTTTTGACTTTGTAAAATTTGTAATTGTAATTATTATATACTATGTTTATTATCAAAATTTTGTATAATATAAATTATGATCCTATAAAAAAGAATAAAATAAATAAAAAATTAATTATAAGTAATAATAGAGTCATAAATAATAAAAATTTTATACTCTAAAATAATACTAAACTAAAGAGTACTGAAAATACTAAAAAAATAATATTATTTTTGTTAGTGTTCTGATTTTGCATTTATATAAAAAATTATTTAAATTGATGTGTCTTTTAGTAATTTTTCATTTAAAAGTGATTTTGAGTAGTATAATCCAAACATTTATTTTACTATAATCCATTTTAATATAAAGATTACCAAATATAAATCACGTTAACACAAATTTATTTTTCACCAAAATCAATTTTACAAAATCAATTTTATACGAACTCCCATTTACAAACTGTAATTTAAACACACACTAAGAGGTTTATAATTGATAACTAATCTTAGAATACCTCTTCCTATTTCAGATGCTTTCATCACATAGAAGCCTGTACAATTCCATGATAATTTTGAAGGCCTTATTAGTCCTTTATCTAAATATTCTTGTATTTTTTTTTACAATATTCTAGGTATTCTTTGTTCATATGTATGGATTTTGTAAAAATCGGCATAACTGTTTTAATAAAATAATAATTTTAACTGCGTGGAGTAGATTCAAAATTTAGAAGTTTTGGTTTGAAAATATAAAGATGAAATTTGAATTCAATGGATTTTTCTGAGTGGGAAAATGTATCTTTTACAAAAAATTTTTGCAAAACCACATACCGATGCTTAAGTCGGCAGTACCGGCTCTAGTCTGTCCGGTACCGCGTATTTTGAGAAAAATAAGATTTTAAAAATTGATTTATTATTTTGAAAGGATAAAAATAATTTGAAAATCGAAAACTGAACGCTAATCTTAAAGGTTTTGACCCAAAGTGGGCTAAACGGACCTAAAAGGCTAACGGGTTGAACCGAGTCCAAACCGGGCCGAAGGCCCAATATATATAAGACCAATTAATGAGCATTCATCTCATTTTAACCTAACTTGAGAGGGAGGGGCGCAGATTTGACATGAGAGGAGAAGAGGGTAATGTCACTATTCATCTTCACCTTTCGGGAGCTATAACTTGAGCTACGGAGCTCTAATTGACGAGCTGTTTGAAGCCATGCGAAGCTCTTGTCAAGCTCTTTGATTCTATCTAGGTTTTTTGGTGATTATTTCTCTAGATGCTATCCAATTTTCATTTTCCTATTTAAACTCAAAAATAGCTTTGGATTTTTAAGTTTCCTTGTGTTTTGGTTGTTTAGGGGTAATCTAGCATTGGAGTATTATTGAATTTCGCCCCTAATCTCGTTGGGTAAGGTAAGATTTTATTAAATCCTTGTGTTTAGTTATTTTTGTAAGCCCTAAACTTGATGTTGGTATGTTATATGTGTATGGCTTGATAGTTGGTGAGTCTTGGATGTGGTGTTGGTGTTTGAGGCTTGTTGATCTTGTTGGAATTAAGCTTTTGGTGTTTTGCACATATTGTAAATTAGCCAAGGTATGGTTTCGGTTTTTTTTTGTAATATGTAATGTTTCTAGACACTTAGGCTAGTGGACCATAGGATAGGTTTGAAATTGATTGGTGATAATTGTGATGTATAATGATGTTGATGATTGTGATGATATTGGTGAATGATGATGTTGAATAATGATGACTGTGGAAGGATAATAACTATGATGTTGTTGATGTTGAGATTGGATTATTGTGATTATGTGAAATTATGATGAGGTGTGGTAGGTGATGCTTATGAGTAGTGAGATTGTGTTAAAGTTGATTAATTTAGATTATTGATGTAGGAATTGTGTAAATTGTTGATGATTGAGATCTTGATTAAGGATTATGATTTTGTGTTAATTTATGGTGGAAAGGTTGAGTGAATTAGGTGTAGAAGTGATGTAAGTGTAATGGAATGTTAAGGTGTAGTGTGTAGTAGTGTTTTACAATATTTGGGTTTGTTTTGGTTTGGTTTGGTTTGGTTGTGAAATTTGGAGGTTTGAGAACCTTGTAAATTTTTGGTAAAAACTAGTTTTTGGTGAATTTTGACGGATCATAACTTAAGTCTCAATTTTCAAAAATTGCTGAAATTTATTTTACATTAAAGTTCATTCAAAGATCTTTAAATTGATATAAAGTTTGATGAAAATGAATTTTTGTAGAGGAAGTTATGAATGTTTAAAGTTTGGGGTTTAAAATTGATTTCTGCAACTTTGCAAAATTTTCTAAGTTTGGGAGTGCATGCGTACGTATACGACCCATAAGCATACGTGCCATTCTGTTTGGCACTTATGCGTACACGAACGCCTGTATGCGTACGTAAAATGGGCCAAAATGTATCTATGCATACCCATACATAATGCATGCATAGGCATACATGAGTGTGCAGGGCACTATATCTCTGGCGTAGCAGAAAATGCTACATCCGGAAGGATGTGTTGGGTTGGCATTTATGGACCGACAAGTGATATCACGAGCCAATAGGAAAAGCATTCATCATATGCATTTATTATATGCTTGTTTACTTTAATTACTTAAGTTTGCCTAATTATACAACATGTCTACTTGCTGTTTGATTACCTGCTGTATATGTATATTATTTGTGCTTTACTTGTATGCATTATCTGTGTCTTCTGCTGGGTTTGAGGAGGCTCGGTAGGCGGTGTCGATGGGATCGCACGGAGGTTAGATTGGTGAAGGCTATGGGATACATCGGTGTGATTAGTATTAGTTAGAATTCCCCTAAGTTTAGATAACCTTGTTTATGATTTAAGTCCTTTATTTATTTTATTCTAAGCTTGAATATCTGTATTCGATGTGAAGTTCTAGGATTGCCTTCGGTGTCCCGGAACCTTACATCTTACATTTTGGGCACTGTTACCATACGGAGAACCTTCGTTTCTCATACCATATGTTGTTGTTGATTTTCAGATGCAAGTCGTAATTCACCTCGGTGAAATTGTGGATATGGTGACAGAGCGAAGTATGGTTACTTCCTGGTTTATTTCTATTTTATTCTGTTGTAGTAGTTTTTCTCACCCTTTCTATTTTAAACCTTATGGCCTTAGAGGCTCACTTGAGAGATAAGTTGTATAAGCTATTTTAACTCAAAAACTCTGTATTTTTCTGTTTGTAACTAGTCGGCCTAAACATCGCGGGCTACGACTAGAGTTCTTTTGTTATCATACTTATGTATATCCATCTTGACTATTATTATATTAAGTCTCATGTTGTATCATGTACCTTTACGCTTTTAGTTATCGTGTGGGAATGCCTTGCGCTTGTAAATATGCTTTATGCGATTTTGAACTTTATTCCTTCATCGGGCTCCTAGTATTATTATCTCCTTCTATATTTATTAATGTATAAGCTTTAGAATTGTCGTGACGTCTTGCTATCCTTCGCTTTACGACTAGAGGTAAGGCTTAGGGTAACGGGGTCTTACAGATTTTGCTTTTATTGGTATATCTTTTCATTAAATCCATCTTCATATGGTAAATATATCTCATATAATTTTCTCTGATTAAAAGTTTTAAGATTTAGACTACATAATTTTTTTTAATTTTTTCTTCAATTTTTTTATTTTACTGTGTATTTCAGAAGTTTGTAGTTGTTCTTCTATTGCTTTATATAAAATTTCTTGGTTTAAATAATTAATTTGTTTTCTTTTCCTTTCTATAGTATTAACTTGGATAGACATTTTTTGTAATACATTTAATTCTTACTTTTTTGGCTTACTAATAAATTCAAAATGTATAGGGTACTTCGGAATACATAAACACATTATTCCATCAATATCAACTAGAAAGGGGGTATAATAAAAGTGTAAATGGGTTTCCTAATATAACTTGATGCAATATTTTCTTTGCTAAAAAGAATGTAGTAGAAAAATATATTTTATTTTTACAAATTTTTGCTTTAGATAATTTATAGTTTATAGTCATTCTGTCATTTTCGTCTTCATAAATTTTTTCTGTGATTTTTTCATAATATTTTGTAGGTATTAGTCCTTCTTGTATACAGCTAATATTAGCACTTAAATCTACCATAGCTACAAAATCATATTTTTCTTCTCCTATCATTATGGTTACATTAGTGTACTATTTTTAGTTTACTAATAGAGTTAGTATATTTATATAATTTTTTGGACTCATGTTAATATAATTTTCTGGAATTGTTATCTTACTAGTTCCTTCTATATTATTATTTCATGTAGTTTTCTCTTGAATTTTTATTAGATTTTCTCCTTCTATTTTTAGCAATCTGTAATCCATAGTAATATTTTGTGTTTAATTCTAAATTTTGCTTCTTTAAAAATTTTATTTCTCTTTTCAATGAGTTAAGAGAGACTTCTTCTTGTGGGTTTTTAAAATGGTTCTAAATTTCTTTTATTTCTGTCGGTTTTATTTCATCCTTACTTTTTTCTTCTTTCTTAATTAGTTTGGTTAGCTGGTTTATAAATTCATCTCTTAGAGGAGTATCTTTTAATTTGTTAATTATATTTATTAAGGTAGAAATTTGTTCTTTTGTTAGACCATTTATAGTTTTCTCACAATTTTTATAATTACATAATCCTATTCCTAAACAGTTATTTTGCTCATCTTTTTTATTGTTTTCTTCTGAGGTTTCTTCTCCTGATGACATAAGGTCTAATTGTTGTATAAAATAATTCTCAGACTCAAAAGAGTTTTGATAAAGTGATTCTTCTTCTGATTCTTAATTGATTAATAAAGTTGCCAAAGCTTGTTTATTTTTTTATTTTTTTATTTTATTTATCTTTTGTTCTGTTGTACATTTATTAACATAATGTCCTTGTTTTTTACATTTTCAACATGTTATTTGTTTTTTCTTATTGAAGGACTTAGGTTTTTTTTAGAAATTTTATAAGATTTTTTATAATGTTTTCTCTCGTAATACAGGGTTTTTCTGTATTGTATTTATTTTGTCTTTTATAAAATTTTCTCTTTTTAATTTTGTTTTGGCTATTGGGTGCCTTTTCTGGAATTATTCCATATTGATAACATAAAGTTCCTAGTTCTCTTTTTTCAGTAATAGTTTTCTGTTTTATTTTTTGTGTTGTATTTTAATATCTGTACATACTTCTATATCTGTTTGTACTATTATGTTATGTAATTGTTCAAAAGTTAATGAATTATAAGGGATTTGGATTCTAAACTGTGTTTGTAGTTTCTGTAAAATTTTTTCAGAGAATAATTTTGGTAAAACTGTCACGAACCTTTCTTTCTAGAAAGGTGCATGTGCATCATCTCTTATTATAACTTTTAACATGAACAAATTTTTATACAATCTATAATCATACATGGTTGGACATCTTAAATTCATTGATTGAGTTCCTATCCTATCTTAGAAAGTACTTGGATCTCCTATGAAGTTTTTAATAATGGTATAAATCAATGTGGATATAGCATCTTGTGACTGATCTTCTTATTTAATGCTATTAACAATTAATTTCTTTTATTGGATACTGAAAAAATTATCCCACCATCCTTTTAATTGGCCTATAAATCCTTGGGTTAACATAACTGCTACCTCTTTATCAGAGGCTTTTCTCATTTTATAAGCAGTTACGGCCATTGTCATACTACACATTTAATCTAGAATTGCTTGTTCGCTTAATTCATCTATATTTCATTCTACTAAATCTGATACAGAAAAACTATTTTATCTTAATTGTGTTCTTTCTTCTAGGCCTACATCTGCTGATGATGGTTTGGAATAATAATTTTTAGTTTCAGGATAATTTATTTTGTAAGTCATTTTATTTATTTCTATTCCTTTATCTGTGATTAATGTATTAATCGTCATTTTCCCAAAACTAATACTTCTAATTTTTTCTTTTAATTCATACACATCTGTTTCTACTTTTGATATTAAACTAATATTATCTAGACTTTGTAATTTATATATTGGTTTTTCTATTTTAATTAATTTTTTCTTATTTTTCATTCTTCCTAATTGGTGTTTTATTATATGTAACATAGTATTGGTAAAGTTTAGCTGTTGATGCAATTTTTTAATATCTCTTTTTTTTATGTTTTCTTCTGCATTGTTATCTTTATAGGGGTTGCTTCAACTTCTAAATTTTTTTCAACTAGTATTTTAACACTTTCTTTAAGAGGGTATTTAGATTCTATTATTGATCATGAACTGATTTTATATTTAACGATTGTTTTTGTTAATGGACATAGTTTCTTATTATTTTCAAAATAATAATTAGTGTACCAATAAAAAAATATAGTTTAATTCTATTTTCTTTCATATAATCATAAAATAATTCTCTAATCCTAATAACCTCATTTTTAGAACCTCATTTTTAGAGTAATTTGTGAAATACCAATCTCTTAATAGTTTATTATAATCAGCATTAAAATCTTGTCTTATCCATTTTTTGTTAATTTCAAATGGTTCTTCCTTAATAATTACACTTAAAACTTGTGATTTAATTGGGTAATAATTTGAATCTGTTTCATAATTTGAATCTTTCTCGTATATAGGAATGGCTATATGAGATCTTATATTATTAATTTCTACTATATTGTCTATATTTTCTAAAGATGAGTTATTTACAGAATTCATGTGATTAGTACTTTTCTGATATTAGGGATTCTTAAGGATTATGATCTATAATCTATTAATTCTTATTCTAATATTTGTTCTTTCTTTTATTATTTATCTTAATTCAGTATTTTCTATTTGTGGTTCTTCTATAATATCAGAAATTACCAATACTTCAGACATCTTTATTAACAATTGTAAGACCCATAATTAATTAACCACTTAATTAAAATATTTTAATTGTCTAAAATAGATTAAAAAATTTAGAATATTAATTAGAAAATTTAAATATGATAACTGGACTCAATAGATTTTTTTGAGTTAGAAAATGTAATTTTCTGCAAAAATTTTTGTCAAAACGCATACTAGTAAATTAACCGGCCATACCGGCTTAAATCTGTCCGGTACTATATGAGAACGGTAAAAATTGTAGAAAAACTTAGGAAAATAATTAAAGTTGAAAATCCGGCGCTAATTTTAAAGGGTTGGTCCGAAATTAGGCCAAACGGGCTAAAAACGTTAACGGGTTGGACTAGGGCCAAGTTGGGCCCAAGTCCAACATATTTAAAGCCATTAAGTGACAAATTCAGCGAATTTTACCATAACACAATAGCAGCAATGTGAATTGAGAGAGAATAGAGCAAGGGTTTCAAAACACTATTCAGCTTCTTCTTCATTAAACCATAACTTGAGCTACGGTGCTCCGATTCGTGAATGATTTGTGGCTACGCGAATCTCTTGCCGAGTCTGTTAGTTTCATCTAACCAAAGTGGTAAGATTTTACAAAAAATTCTCGCACAATTTTCATCTCTATGAATTTTGAATTTTAAGGTTTGGTTTTGAGTGAATTTTTGTGATCTTGGGTGTTTAGGTACACTCGAGCACTTGATTCCTATTGTGTTTTGATCTAATCAACGTTGGGTAAGGTGAGCATAATCAACTCTCTTGTGGTTTTATGTATATATGAAACCCTAAGTTTGATTTGTGAAATTTTGTGTAATTGCTAGCTTGTATTAGTGTTGTGTGGAGTATATTGGTGACTTGAGTTGCTTGAAAGTGGACTTGGTGGCTAGACTTGTTGATCTTGGTTGAGGATTTGGTATTTTGCACATATTGGAAATTGGCCAAGGTATGATTTTGGTTTTCTCTCTGTAATATGTAATATTTTTTGATACTTAGGCTTGTAGACCTTAGGATTGGATTGAATTGGTTGGTAATGAGTGTTGATGTATGATGATTTTGATGATTGTTATGATTTTGATGAATGATGATATTGATTTATGATGTGTAGTTGAAAATGATGATTATGAGTGTTGATAATGAATTATGAAGCTTGTTGATGTTGACAAATGTTGAGGATAGTGAAATGTTGCTTTGAGTTGTAATAATTGAGAATTTGAGGTATATAAGTGAGAATTTTTGGATGAAATTTATTAATTTGAATGTTGATAGGTTGTGGAATGATTGGAACATATATGAATATAATTTAGATACATTATAACTAATTTGGATGTAGAGCAGTTGGTTTTGAATTGAGTTTTGGTAAAATTGAGTTTTTAAGGTTTTTGGTAAAAAACGGATTTTTAGCCAACTTTAGCAGATCATATCTTGAGCTTCAGTTTTTGAAATTGATTGAATTTTGTATCAAATTATAGATAATTTAAAGAGCTTTAAAGGGATTTTGTGGAAATCAGAATTTTGTAGAGAAAGATATGGTTGTTGGCAGTTGGTGTCAAAAATATGAATTTTGTGATGTTGCAGAAAATTGTAAGTTCTGGTTTGTGTGCCCACGCACATACCTATGCCTACGTTCCGAGCAAAACGAATGTTGTGACTCGTGCGTACGCACAAGGATTGTGCACACACAAACTCTGTGAAATTTGTAAGTTGTGCATATGCACAACATCACGCATAAGCTGGAAAGAGCCTTCTGTTGAGTGCGTCCGCACGTATTCATACGTACACACAAAATAGATCATTTACGCACACCTCTATGCGTATGCACAAGTTGAGAAAACTCTTTTACGCGTACGCACAATGCCTTATTTTTCAATGAAAACCCTATTTTTCAATGTTTTACCTTCCCGGTAAGCTTGCCAACTTCCATAATGCTTATTGAAGATCCTTTAGCTTGTTTTTTGGCTTTAAAACAAAGAGAATACCATAAGTGAGCTTAACTAGATATTTTTTGGTAAAAGTTTTGAAGACGGAGACTTAGATTTTGGGAGTACTGAGTATAGATTAGCTGAGTGAGATGGCGGAGTACTGTAATGATGATTAATGTGATGAGTTGTGGAATTATGGACCGATGATGGTTATGACGAGTCTGGGAGTCGAAGAGAAATGATGAATTATTGAATGCTAAAAGTGATCACTGAATGAGATATGGATATGTATTGTATTATATTGATATTGTTGAGACGCTATGCGCCTGGTAGGGACGGTAGGTTAATCCCGCTTGTCGAGGTTGCGGCGACGGCGTAAGGGCGGTGGTTAATCCCGCTTACGTTGAGATGTGAGGTCTGTGGCTGAGTGTTCCGCTCGCATCCTTTCAGAATCATAAAAGTATGCACGGGCATTATATCCCTGGACCGTGTGCCAGGCACAATATCTCTGGGGGTATCCATTTTATTCATGACCGAAAGGCAACATTTCCATGGGGATATGTCGGATTGGCAGTTGAACTGACAATGTGATATCATAGCCAATAGAGCCGACATTCATCATGTGCATTTTTTATGTGGTTACTTGCTTTGTTTACTTGCATACTATGCCTAATTGTATAACATGCTTAATTGCTTCTTGATTTACTTGCTATACATGATAATTATTTGTGCTTTACTTGTATGAATTACTTATGTTTTCTACTGGGATTGAAAGGTTCGGTAGGCGGTGGTGATGGGAGCACATGGAGGTTAGAACTTCACATCCTAGTACTCTCTACCTTTTGTACCTTTATTACTTTGTTGCCTTAGAGGCTAAAAACTTGAGAGACAGTATATAACTAGTCGGCCTAAACTCTGTGGGCTGCGGCTAGTACTCTGTGACTATTATGCTTATATAACTACATATGCTTTGTTATCTTGTACCGGTATCTTATCCATTATGCTTTTAGTTATCGTGTGAACGCTTCACACTTTTCTATCTCTATTTTTGAGCTATAATCCTTCATCGGGTTTCTCGTACTATTATTCCTTTCTCTCTCTCTCTCTCTCTCTCTCTCTATATTTAGGGTAATTAGGGTGCTACATTTAGTGGTATCAGAGTGGTTCACCCTCACGAGCCTGAAAGATGGACCGATTGTGCTTCATTGCATACTCTGTGTCTTTTTCTTTCATGCTATTTAGGATATCTGCTTGATATGCATAACATGCTTATTTGTGAGTGCCTTTTTAGGATAATTAAAGTACTAGGCTTGAGATATCGAGACTAATCACTTTGATATCGATTGTTTGGTGTGGATAGGTGGTGTACGAAATTGTGATCATCAATGACGCCATCAACATGGTACGCTCAATTGCAATCTCAACTCTTTATCACAACTTCGCACAACTAACCAGCAAGTGCACAGGGTCGTCCAAGTAATAAACCTTACGCGAGTAAGGGTCGATCCCACGGAGATTGTTGGTATAAAGCAAGCTATGGTCATCTTGTAAATCTCAGTCAGGCAGATTCAAATGGTTATAGATGATTTATGAATAAAGCATAAAATAAAGATAGAGATACTTATGTAATTCATTGGTGAGAATTTCAGATAAGCGTATAGAGATGCTCTGTCCCTTTTGTCTCTCTGCTTTCCTACTGTCTTCATCCAATCCTTCTTACTCCTTTCCATGGCAAGCTGTATGTTGGGCATCACCGTTGTCAATGGCTACAGTCCCGTCCTCTCAATGAAAATGTTCAACGCGCTCTGTCAGAGCACGGCTATTCATCTGTCGGTTCTCGATCATGTCGGAATAGAATCTAGTGATTCTTTTGCGTCTGTCACTAACGCCCCACAATCGCAAGTTTGAAGCTCGTCACAGTTATTCAATCCTCGAATCCTACTCAGAATACCACAGACAAGGTTTAGACCTTCCGGATTCTCTTGAATGCCGCCATCAATTCTAGCTTATACCACGAAGATTCTGATTAAGGAATCCAAGAGATATCCACTCAATCTAAGGTAGAACGGAGGTGGTTGTCAGGCGCACGTTCATAGGTGAGAATGGTGATGAGTGTCACGGATCATCACATTCATCAAGCTGAGGAACAAGTGATATCTTAGAACAAGAATAAGCTGAATTGAATAGAAGAACAATAGTAATTGCATTAATACTCGAGGTACAGCAGAGCTCCACACCCTAATCTATGGTGTGCAGAAACTCCACCGTTGAAAATACATAATTGATAATGGTGATCATTGGCTTTGCCCCAGAGAGGGAACCAGAAGAACCAAGATAAAAATACAATAGCAAAAGGTCCTATTTGTAGAGAACTAGTAGCTTAGGGTTTACAAAGATGAGTAAATGACATAAAAATACACTTCCGGGTCCACTTGGTGTGTGCTTGGGCTGAGCATTGAAGCTTTCATGTGTAGAGACTTTCTTGGAGTTAAACGCCAGCTTTTGTGCTATCTGGGCGTTTAACTCCCATTCTTGTGCCAGTTCCGGCGTTAAACGCCAAAATTCTTGACCTGATTTGAAACGCCAGTTTGGGACATCAAATCTCGGGCAAAGTATGGATTATTATATATTTCTGGAAAGCCCAGAATGTCTACTTTCCAACGCAATTGAAAGCGCGCCAATTGGGCTTCTGTAGCTCCAGAAAATCCACTTTGAGTGCAGGGAGGTCAGAATCTAACAGCATCTGCAGTCCTTTTCAGCCTCTGAATCAGATTTTTGCTCAGGTCCCTCAATTTCAGCTAGAAAATACCTGAAATCACTGAAAAACACACAAACTCATAGTAAAGTCCAGAAAAGTGAATTTTAACTAAAAACTAATAAAAATATAATAAAAACTAACTAAAACATACTAAAAACATACTAAAAATAATGCCAAAAAGCGTATAAATTATCCGCTCATCACAACACCAAACTTAAATTGTTGCTTCTCCCCAAGCAACTGAAAATCAATTAAGATAAAAAGAAGAGAATATGCAATGAATTCCAAAAAATCTATGAAGATCAGTATTAATTAGATGAGCGGGGCTTTTAGCTTTTTGCCTCTGAACAGTTTTGGCATCTCACTCTATCTTTTGAAATTCAGAATGATTGGCTTCTATAGGAACTCAGAATCCAGATAGTGTTATTGATTCTCTTAGTTAAGTATGATGATTCTTGAACATAGCTACTTTATGAGTCTTGGCCGTGGCCTAAAGCACTCTGTCTTCCAGTATTACCACCGGATACATACATGCCACAGACACATAATTGGGTGAACCTTTTCAGATTGTGACTCAGCTTTGCTAGAGTCCCCAATTAGAGGTGTCTAGGGTTCTTAAGCACACTCTTTTTGCCTTGGTTCACAACTTTATTATTTCTTTTTCTCTTTTTTTTTTCTCGCATATACTATCTTTTTTTTGAATTCACTGCTTTTTCTTGTTTCAAGAATCATTTTTATGATTTTTCAGATCCTCAGTAACATGTCTCCTTTTTCATCATTCTTTCAAGAGCCAAAATTCATGAACAATAAATTCAAAAGACATATGCACTGTTCAAGCATACATTCAGAAGTCAAAGTATTACCACCACATCAAAATAATTAATCTGTTATAAAATTCAAAATTCATGCAATTTTTCTCTTTTTCAATTAAGAACATTTTTCATTTAAGAAAGGTGATGGATTCATAGGACATTCATAACTTTAAGGCATAGACACTAAGACACTAATGATCATAAGACACAAACATAGATAAACATAAGCATAAAAAAATTCGAAAAATAGGAAAATAAAGAACAAGGAAGTTAAAGAACGGGTCCACCTTAGTGATGGCGGCTTGTTCTTCCTCTTGAAGATCTTATGGAGTGCTTAAGCTCCTCAATGTCTCTTCCTTGCATTTGTTGCTCCTCTCTCATGATTCTTTGATCTTCTCTAATTTCATGGAGGAGAATGGAATGTTCTTGGTGCTCCACCCTTAGTTGTCCCATGTTGGAACTCAACTCTCCTAGGGCGGTGTTGATTTGCTCCCAATAGTTTTGTGGAGGAAAGTGCATCCCTTGAGGCATCTCAGGGATTTCATGGTGAGTGGGATCCTCATGTCCATGAGTGGGATCTCTTGTTTGCTCCATCCTCTTCTTAGTGATGGGCTTGTC
>NC_029775.3:31419638-31419884 GCF_000817695.3 Arachis duranensis
TTCATGAACTTCTACTTCCTCTCCAATCATGATGCTATGAATCCTGATAGCCCGGTCTATAGTAACTTCGGACCGGTTGCTAGTGGGAATGATTGAGCGTTGGATAAACGCCAACCATCCTCTAGCCACGGGCTTGAGGTCATGCGTTCTTAGTTGAATCGGCTTCCCTCTTGAATCTCTCTTCCATTGAGCGCCCTCTTCACAAATGTCTATGAGGACTTGGTCCAACCTTTGATCAAAGTTGAC
>NC_029775.3:31420137-31425412 GCF_000817695.3 Arachis duranensis
GATATTCACTCTTTTTGAGTTTGAAAGGGACCTCGGGGATCACCTTCTTCATGGCCATAACTTCATAGATGTGGTATTGATGCACCCTTGAGATGAATCTCTCCATCTCCCATGACTCGGAGGAGGAAGCTTTTGCCTTCCCTTTCCTCTTTCTAGAGGTTTCTCCGGTCTTAGATGCCATAAATGGTTATGAAAAAACAAAAAGCAATGCTTTTACCACACCAAACTTAGAAGCTTTGCTCGTCCTCGAGCAAAAGAAGAAAGAAGAGAGTAGAAGAAGAAGAAATAGAGGAGATGGAGGTGGCTTTGTGGTTCGGCCAAGGGGGAGAAGTAGTGTTTAGTTTGTGTGAAAATGAAGGAGTGAAGATGGGTTTATATAGGAGTGGAGAGGGGGTGTATGGTTCGGCCATTATGGGTGGGTTTGGGAGGGAAGTGGTTTGAATTTGAATGGTGAGGTAGGTGGGGTTATATGAAGGATGGATGTGAGTGGTGAAGAGAATAGTGGGATTTGATAGGTGAGGGGTTTTTGGGGAAGAGGTGTTGAAGTGATTGGTGAATGGGTGAAGAAGAGAGAGAGTGGTGGGGTAGGTGGGGATCCTGTGAGGTCCACAGATCCTGAGGTGTCAAGGAAAATTCATCCCTGCACCAAGTGGCGAGCAAAAATGCTCTTTTTGCCAATTCTGGCGTTAAACGCCGGGCTGGTGCCCATTTCTGGCATTTAACGCCAGCTTCTTGCCCCTTCCTGGCGTTTAACGCCAGTCTGGTGCCCCTTTCTGGCGTTAAACGCCCAGAATGGTACCAGACTGGGCGTTAAACGCCCATTTGCTGCCCTTACTGAGGTTTAAACGCCAGCAAGTTTTCTTCCAGGGTGTGCTGTTTTTCTTTCTGTTTTTCATGCTGTTTTTGCTTTTTCAATTGATTTTGTGACTTCCCATGATCATCAACCTGTAGAAAACATAAAATAACAAAGGAAAATAGATAATATAACATTGGGTTGCCTCCTAACAAGCGCTTCTTTAATGTCAGTAGCCTGACAGTGGGCTCTCATGGAGCCTCACAGATACTCAGAGCAATGTTGGAACCTCCCAACACCAAAATTAGAGTTTGAATGTGGGGGTTCAACACCAAACTTAGAATTTGGTTGTGGCCTCCCACCACCAAACTTAGAGTTTGACTATGGGGGCTCTGTTTGACTCTGTTTTGAGAGAAGCTCTTCATGCTTCCTCTCCATGGTTACAGAGGGATATCCTTGAGCCTTAAACACAAAGGATTCTTCATTCACTTGAATGATTAATTCTCCTCTGTCAACATCAATCATAGCCTTTGCTGTGGCTAGGAAGGGTCTGCCAAGGATGATGGATTCATCCATGCACTTCCTAGTCTCTAGGACTATGAAATCAGCAGGGATGTAATGGTCTTCAATCTTTACCAGAACATCCTCTACAAGTCCATAAGCTTATTTTCTTGAATTGTCTGCCATCTCTAGTGAGATTCTTGCAGCTTGCACCTTAAAGATCCCTAGCTTCTCCATTACAGAGAGAGGCATGAGGTTTATGCTTGATCCTAGGTGACACAGAGCCTTCTTGAAGGTCATGGTGCCTACTGTATAAGGTATTGAGAACTTTCCAGGGTCCTGTCTCTTTTGAGGTAATCTCTGCCTAGTCAAGTCATCCAGTTCTTTGGTGAGCAAAGGGGGTTCATCCTCCCAAGTCTCATTACCAAATAACTTGTCATTTAGCTTCATGATTGCTCCAAGGTATTTAGCAACTTGCTCTTCAGTGACATCTTCGTTCTCTTTAGAGGAAGAATAGTCATCAGAGCTCATGAATGGCAGAAGTAAATCCAATAGAATCTCTATGGTCTCAGTGTGAGCCTCAGATTCCCATGGTTCCTCATTAGGGAACTCATTGGAGGCCAGTGGTCGTCCGTTGAGGTCTTCCTCAGTGGCGTTCACTGCCTCTTTCTCCTCTCCAAATTCGGCCATGTTGATGGCCTTACACTCTCCTTTTGGATTATCTTCTGTATTGCTTGGAAGAGTATTAGGAGGGAGTTCAGTAACTTTCTTACTCAGCTGACCCACTTGTGCCTCCAAGTTTCTAATGGAGGACCTTGTTTCAGTCATGAAACTTTGAGTGGTTTTGATTAGATCAGAGACCATGGTTGCTAAGTCAGAGTGGCTCTGCTTAGAATTCTCTGTCTGTTGCTGAGAAGATGATGGAAAAGGCTTGCCATTGCTAAACCTGTTTCTTCCACCATTATTGTTGTTGAAACCTTGTTGAGGTCTCTGTTGATCCTTCCATGAGAGATTTGGATGATTTCTCCATGAAGGATTATAGGTGTTTCTGTAGGGTTCTCCCATGTAATTCACCTCTTCCATTGATGGGTTCTCAGGATCATAAGCTTCTTCTTCAGATGAAGCGTCCTTAGTACTGTCTGGTGCAACTTGCATTTCAGACAGACTTTGAGAAATCATATTGACTTGCTGAGTTAATATTTTGTTCTGAGCCAGTATGGCATTCAGTGTATCAATCTCAAGGACTCCTTTCTTCTGATTTGTCCAATTGTTCACAGGATTCCTTTCAGAAGTGTACATGAATTGGTTATTTCCAACCATTTCGATGAGTTCTTGAGCTTCTGCAGGCGTCTTCTTCAGATGAAGAGATCCTCCAGCAGAGCTGTCCAATGACATCTTGGACAGTTCAGACAGACTATCATAGAAGATACCTATGATGCTCCATTCAGAAAGCATGTCAGAAGGACACTTTCTGATCAATTGTTTGTATCTTTCCCAAGTTTCACAGAGGGATTCACCTTCCTTCTGTCTGAAGGTTTGGACTTCCACTCTAAGCTTACTCAATTTTTGAGGTGGAAAGAACTTTGCCAAGAAGGCATTGACTAGCTTTTTTCAAGAGTTCAGGCTTTCTTTAGGTTGTGAGTCCAGCCATATCCTAGCTCTGTCTCTTACAGCAAAAGGGAATAGCATAAGTCTGTAGACCTCAGGGTCAACACCATTGGTCTTGACAGTGTCACATATTTGCAATAATTCAGCTAAAAACTAATGAGGATCTTCCAATGGAAGTCCATGGAACTTGCAATTCTGTTGCATTAGAGAAACTAATTGAGGCTTAAGCTCAAAGTTGTTTGCTCCAATGGCAGGGATAGAGATGCTTCTCCCATAGAAGTCGGGAGTAGGTGCAGTAAAGTCACCCAGCACCTTCCTTGTTTTGTTTGCATTGTTGTTGTTTTCGGCTGCCATGTCTTCTTCTTTGAAGATTTCTGTTAGGTCCTCTACGGAGAATTATGCTTTAGCTTCTCTTAGCTTTCGCTTCAAGGTCCTTTCAGGTTCAGGGTTAGTTTCAACAAGAATGCCTTTGTCTTTGCTCCTGCTCATATAAAAGAGAAGAAAACAAGAAAATATGGAGTCCTCTATGTCACAGTATAGAGATTCCTTGAGGTGTCAGAGGAAAAGAAGAATAGAAGGAGGAGGTAGAAGAATTCGAACTTATCAAGAGGGATAGAGTTCGAATTGTGCATTGAGGAGAAGTGTTAGTCCATAAATAGAAGGATGTGAGAAGAGGAAAAGAAATTTTTGAAAATTAAAGTGAATTAATTAAAAGAAATTTTGAAAAATGGTAATTGATTTTCGAAAACTAAGATTGGGAAAGAAATTAAGTGAAGTTTGAAAAAGATTTTGAAATTAGAAATCAAAAAGATATGATTGAAAACTATTTTGAAAAAGATGTGATTAAGAAGATATGATTGAAAAGTTATGGTTTTAAAAAGATTTGATTGAAAAGATATGATTGAAAAACAATTTAAAAAGATTTGATTTTTTAAAATCAATGACTTGGCTAACAAGAAAAGATATGATTTAAACATTAAACCTTTCTCAACAGAAAAGACATCATACTTGAAATGTTGAATCAAATTTATTAATTGTTAGCAAGTATTTTTGAAAATGGAAAGAAATTGATTTTGAAAATATATGATTGAAAAGATATGATTTGAAAAAGATTTGATTTTGAAAAATTTTGAAAACTTAAAAAAAAAATTTGCATTAAAAACAAAATCTTCCCTCTTGTGCCATCCTGGCGTTAAACGCCCAGAATGGTATCCATTCTGGCGTTTAACGCCCAAAATGCTACCCTTTTGGGCGTTAAACGCCCAGCCAGGTACCCTGGCTGGCGTTTAAACACCAATTTTCCTTCCTTACTGGGCGTTTTGAACGCCCAGCTTTTTCTGTGTAATTCCTCTGCTGTATGTTCTAAATCTTCAATTCTCTGTATTATTGACTTGAAAAGACACAAATTAAATTTTTTTTGGATTTTTAATAATGAGGAATAATCAAAATGAAACTAAGATCAAATAAACAATGCATGCAAGACACCAAACTTAGAAGTTTGTATACTACTGACACTAACAAATTGAGAATGCATATAAGAAACAATAAAACACTCAAGACAAGAGAAATTAAAGATCAGAGCAATGAAATCATCAAGAACTACTTGAAGATCAATAAAGACACATGAATGAATGTAAGAAGAACAGAAACATGCAATTGACACCAAACTTAAGATGAAACACTAGACTCAAACAAGAAATATTTTTGATTTTTAAGATTTTGTAATTTTTTTTGGATTTTTCGAAAATTATATGGAAAAGAAAATAAAGAGATTCAAAATTTTTAATAAGAATTCCAGGAATCATGCAATGTTAGTCTAAAGCTTTAATCTAAAGAAATTAGACATGGCTAGCTGGTGGACGAAATTGTGATCCATGTTCTTTGTACTTGTATGAAATCATTATTGTGGCACCAGTTGAATTCACAACTCCGTTCAACTAACCAGCAAGTGTACTGGGTCGTCCAAGTAATAAACCTTACGCGAGTAAGGGTCGATCCCACAGAGATTGTTGGTATGAAGCAAGCTATGGTTACCTTGTAAATCTCAGTTAGGCAGATTAAATAATTTTGGTTTTCGAAAATTAATAATAAAAAGAAAATAAAAGGGATAGAAATACTTATGTAAATCAATAGTGGGAATTTCAGATAGGTGTATGGAGATGCTGTGTTCCTCTTGAAACTCTACTTCACTACTCGCTCTTCCTTCAATCCTTCTTACTCCTTTCCATGGCAAGCTGTATGTAGGGCATCACTATCATCGGTGGCTACTTTCAATCCTCTCGGGAAAATGGTCCTATGCGCTGTCACTGCACGGCTAATCGTCTGGAGGCATCACCCTTGGTTGATGGCTACATCCCATCCTCTCAGTGAAAA
>NC_029775.3:31426046-31426233 GCF_000817695.3 Arachis duranensis
TTGGAGTTCTGTAGCTCCAGAAAATCCATTTCGAGTGCAGGGAGGTCAGATTCCAACAGCATCAGCAGTCCTTTTGTCAGCCTTTTTCAGAGTTTTGCTCAAGTCTCTCAATTTCAGCCAGAATTTACCTGAAATCATAGAAAAACACACAAACTCATAGTAAAGTCCAGAAATGTGAATTTAACAT
>NC_029775.3:31426351-31426930 GCF_000817695.3 Arachis duranensis
AATGCCAAAAAGCGTATAAATTATCCGCTTATCACAACACCAAACTTAAATTGTTGCTTGTCCCCAAGCAACTGAAAATAAAATAGGATAAAAAGAAGAGAATATACTATAAATTCAGAATATCAATGAATATTAGTTCTAATCAGATGAGCGGGACTTGTAGTTTTTTTGCTTCTGAACAGTTTTGGCATCTCACTTTTTCCTTTGAAGTTTAGAATGATTGGCTTCTCTAGGAACTTAGAATTTCAGATAGTGTTATTGATTCTCCTAGTTAAGTATGTTGATTCTTGAACACAGCTACTTTTTTTGAGTCTTGGCCGTGGCCCTAAGCACTTTGTTTTCCAGTATTACCACCGGATACATAAATGCCACAGACACATAACTGGGTGAACCTTTTCAGATTGTGACTCAACTTTGCTAAAGTCCCCAGTTAGAGGTGTCCAGAGTTCTTAGGCACACTCTTTTGCTTTGGATCACAATTTTAACCACTCAATCTCAAGCTTTTCACTTGGACCTGCATGCCACAAGCACATGGTTACGGACAGCTTGATTTAGCCGCTTAGGCCTGGATTTTATTTC
>NC_029775.3:31428278-31428592 GCF_000817695.3 Arachis duranensis
ACGCCAGAATGTTGCTTGTTTCTGGCGTTCAGCGCCAGAATGGTGCTCTGTTCTGGCGTTGAACGCTGGCCAGATGCATCTTACTGGCGTTGAACGCCAGCCTGTGCGTCCTCCAGGGTGCGAATTTTTTCTTCTGCTGTTTTTGATTCTGTTTTTAATTTTTATGATTTTTTCGTGACTCCTCATGATCATGTACCTAATAAAACACAAAATAACAAGAAAATAAAAATTAGATAAATAAAATTGGGTTGCCTCCCAACAAGCGCTTCTTTAATGTCAATAGCTTGACAGTGGCTCTCATGGAGCCACAAGGT
>NC_029775.3:31429765-31432340 GCF_000817695.3 Arachis duranensis
TTTCCATAAGGTTCACCCATGTAATTAACCTCTGCCATGGCAGGGTTTTCAGGATCATAAGCTTCTTCGGAAGCTGCCTCTCTAGTACTGTTGGATGCATGTTGCAATCCGTTCAGATTTTGAGAGATCATGTTGACTTGTTGAGTCAACACCTTGTTCTGAGCCAATATGGCATTCAGAGCATCAATTTCAAGAACTCCTTTCTTCTGAGGTATCCCATTGTTCACGGAATTCCTCTCAGAAGTGTACATGAATTGGTTGTTTGCAACCATGTCAATGAGTTCTTGAGCCTCTTCAGGCATTTTCTTTAGGTGAATGGATCCACCTGCAGAATGGTCCAATGACATTTTCGAAAATTCAGAGAGACCATAATAGAATATATCTAATATGGTCCGTTCTGAAAACATGTCAGATGGACATCTTTTGGTCAGCTGCTTGTATCTTTCCCAAGCTTCATAGAGGGATTCACCATCTTTTTGTTTGAAGGTTTGAACATCCACTCTCAGCTTGCTCAGCTTTTGAGGAGGGAAGAATTTGTCCAGGAAGGCAGTGACCAGCTTATCCCAGGAGTCCAGGCTATCTTTGGGTTGTGAATCCAACCATATTCTAGCTCTGTCTCTTACAGCAAAAGGGAAAACCATGAGTCTGTAGACTTCAGGATCAACTCCATTCGTCTTTACAGTCTCACAGATCTGCAAGAACTCAGTTAAAAACTGATAAGGATCTTCAGATGGAAGTCCATAAAACTTGCAGTTTTGTTGCATTAAAGCAACTAGCTGAGGTTTCAGCTCAAAGTTGTTGGCTCCAATGGTAGGAATGGAGATGCTTCTTCCATCAAACTTGGACATTGGCTTTGTGAAGTCACCAAGCATTCTCCTTGCATTATTATTATTTTCGGCTGCCATCTCCTTCTCTTGTTCGAAAATTTCTGAAAGGTTGTTTCTGGATTGTTGTAATTTAGCTTCTATTAATTTTCTCTTCAAAGTCCTTTCAGGTTCTGGATCAGCTTCAACAAGAATGCCTTTTTCCTTGTTCCTGCTCATATGAAAGAGAAGAGGAAAAGAAAAGGAAGAGGAATCCTCTATGTCATAGTAAAGAGGATCCTTATTATTAGTAGAAGAGGAAAAGGGATAATGGAAGGAGAGGGATGAATAGTCTGTATAAAGAGTAAGGATAGGGAGGTGATAAGAGATGAAGAGAAGTGTTAGTAAATAAATAAATAAATAAATAAATAGAAGAAGATGAGAGAGGGATTTTTGAAAATATTTTTTTGAAAAGGAGTTAGTAATTTCGAAAATTAAAGATGAATTAAAATTAAAATTAAAATTTGAAACAATTAGTTAATTAAAAAGAATTTTTGAAAAAGGGGTGAGATATTTTCGAAAATTAGAGAGGAAATAGTAGTTAGGTGGTTTTGAAAAAGATAAGAAACAAACAAAAAGTTAATTAGTTAGTTGAAAAAGATATTAAAATCAAATTTGAAAAGCTAAGAAGATAAGAAGTTAGATAAGATATTTTAAAATCAAATTTTTGAAAAAGATATAATTTTAAAAAAGATAAGATTTTTAAGAAAAGGATATTTTGGAAAAAGATTTAATTTTTAAAACTTAAAATTAATTACTTAACTAACAAGAAACTAAAAGATAAGATTCTAGAATTTAAAGATTGAATCTTTCTTAAAAAGAAAGTAACAAACTTCAAATTTTTGAATCAATCACATTAATTGTTAGCTAATTTTCGAAAATTTGATATAAAGATAAGAAAAAGATTTTGAAAATAATTTGAAAAAGATTTTTGGAATTTTCGAAAATAATGAAAAAATGAAAAAGATATGATTTTTGAAAAAAATTTTAAAAAGATAAGATTTTTAAAATTGAAAATTTGACTTGACTTGTAAGAAACAACTAATTTTAAAAATTTTTGATCAAGTCAACCCAAAATTTCGAAATTTTGGAGAAAAATAAGGAAAAGATAATTTTTTTTATTTTTGAATTTTTAATTATGAGAGAGAAAAACACAAAAATAACCCAAAATATGAAAATTTTGGATCAACCACATGATGCATGCAAGAACACTATGAATGTCAAGATGAACACCAAGAACACTTTGAAGATCATGATGAACATCAAGAACATAATTTTGAAAAACTTTTAATGCAAAGAAAACATGCAAGACACCAAACTTAGAAATCTTTAATGCATGGACTCTAACAAACGAAAAATGCATATGAAAAATAACAAACAACACAAAACCAGAAAACATCAAGATCAAACAAGAAGACTTGTCAAGAACAACTTGAAGATCATGAAGAACACCATGAATGCATGAATTTTTTCGAAAAATGCAAGAAAAATTTTTAAGGCATGCAATTGACACCAAACTTAAAATTTGACTCAAGACTCAAACAAGAAACGCAAAATATTTTTTATTTTTATGATTTTTTAATTTTTTTATATTTTTATTTTATTTTTTCGAAAATATTCTTTTAGAAAAACGAAAATAAAAGAAAAATTTTGAAAACTTTTTGAAAAGAAAATAAAAAGAAAATTACCTAATCTGAGCAACAAGATGAACC
>NC_029775.3:31432539-31433466 GCF_000817695.3 Arachis duranensis
CCTTACGCGAGTAAGGGTCGATCCCACAGAAATTGTTGGTATGAAGCAAGCTATGGTTACCTTGTAAATCTCAGTTAGGCAGATTAAATAATTTTGGTTTTCGAGAATTAATAATAAAAAGAAAATAAAAGGGATAGAAATACTTATGTAAATCAATAGTGAGAATTTCAGATAGGTGTATAGAGATGCTGTGTTCCTCTTGAAACTCTACTTCACTACTCGCTCTTCCTTCAATCCTTCTTACTCCTTTCCATGGCAAGCTGTATGTAGGGCATCACCATCATCGGTGGCAACTTTCAATCCTCTCGGGAAAATGATCCTATGCACTGTCACTGCACAGCTAATCGTCTGGAGGCATCACCCTTGGTTGATGGCTACATCCCGTCCTCTCAGTGAAAACGTTCCTATGCTCTGTCACAGCACGGCTAATCATCTAATGCTCTGTCACAGCACAGCTAATCATCTGTCGATTCTCAATCAGGTTGGAATAGAATCCATTGATTCTTTTGCGTTTGTCATCACGCCCAGCCTTCAGGAGTTTGAAGCTCGTCATAGTCATTCAATACCGGAATCCTACTCGGAATACCACAGACAAGGTTAGACTTTCCGGATTCCCAGGATCCTACTCGGAATACCACAGACAAGGTTAGACTTTCCGGATCCTCATGAATGCTGCCATCCATCTAGCTTATACCACGAAGATTCTGTTGGGGAATCTAAGAGGTATGCGCCCGGCCTAAGGTAGAACGGAAGTGGTTGTCAATCACGCGCGTTCATAGGTGAGAATGATGATGAGTGTCATGGATCATCACATTCATCAAAGTTAAGTGTAACATATATCTTGGAATAAGAATAGAAGAGAATGGAATAAAAAGTAATAGTGATTGTATTGAAACTTGAGGTACAGCAGAGCTCCACACCCTTAAT
>NC_029775.3:31434256-31435240 GCF_000817695.3 Arachis duranensis
TTCTGAAAAATACCTAATCTAAGCAACAAGATGAACCGTCAGTTGTCCAAACTCAAACAATCCTCGGCAACGGCGCCAAAAACTTGGTGTTGTTGCCTGATCAAAACTTGGCACTGTTATTGCAGGGAACAAATGCGAAATTGTAGTTAGGACATTTAATTCCCCGACAATGGCGTCAAAAACTTGGTACGCTCAATTGCAATCTCAACTCTTTATCACAACTTCGCACAACTAACCAGCAAGTGCACTGGGTCGTCCAAGTAATAAACCTTACGCGAGTAAGGGTCGATCCCACGGAGATTGTTGGTATGAAGCAAGCTATGGTCATCTTGTAAATCTCAGTCAGGCAGATTCAAATGGTTATAGATGATTTATGAATAAAGCATAAAATAAAGATAGAGATACTTATGTAATTCATTGGTGAGAATTTCAGATAAGCGTATGGAGATGCTCTGTCCCTTTCGTCTCTCTGCTTTCCTACTGTCTTCATCCAATCCTTCTTACTCCTTTCCATGGCAAGCTGTATGTTGGGCATCACCGTTGTCAATGGCTACAGTCCCGTTCTCTCAGTGAAAATGTTCAACGCGCTCTGTCACAGCATAGCTATTCATCTGTCGGTTCTCGTTCATGTCGGAATAGAATCCAGTGATTCTTTTGCGTCTGTCACTAACGCCCCACAATCGCGAGTTTGAAGCTCGTTACAGTCATTCAATCCTCGAATCCTACTCAGAATACCACAAACAAGGTTTAGACCTTCTGGATTCTCTTGAATGCCGCCATCAATTCTAGCTTATACCACGAAGATTCTGATTAAAGAATCCAAGAGATATCCACTCAATCTAAGGTAGAACGGAGGTGGTTTTCAGGCACACGTTCATAGGTGAGAATGATGATGAGTGTCATGGATCATCACATTCATCAAGTTGAGGAACAAGTGATATCTTAGAACAAGAATAAGCTGAATTGAATAGAAGAACAATAATA
>NC_029775.3:31435258-31459296 GCF_000817695.3 Arachis duranensis
TTTTCGTGTAGAGACTCTTCTTGGAGTTAAATGCCAGCTTTTGTGCCTGTTTGGGCGTTTAACTCCCATTCTTGTGCCAGTTCCGGCGTTTAACGCCTAGAATTCTTGAGCTGATTTGGAACGCCGGTTTGAGCCATCAAATCTCGGGCAAAGTATGGATTATTATAAATTGCTGGAAAGCCCAGGATGTCTACTTTCCAACGCAATTGAGAGCGCACCAATTGGGCTTCTGTAGCTCCAGAAAATCCACTTCGAGTGCAGGGAGGTCAGAATCCAACAGCATCTGCAGTCCTTTTCAGCCTCTGAATAAGATTTTTGCTCAGGTCCCTCAATTTCAGCCAGAAAATACCTGAAATCACAGAAAAATACACAAACTCATAGTAAAGTCCAGAAAAGTGAATTTTAACTAAAAACTAATAAAAAATATAATAAAAACTAACTAAAACCTACTAAAAACATACTAAAAACAATGCCAAAAAGCGTATAAATTATCCGCTCATCAATAGGACCCTGAATGCTGACTTATGGATGAGGTCAGATACGTACTCGAAGAGAGAATGAGGGTAACTTGTTGATGGACAATCACACTAAATTCATGGCGGCGATGCCTAACTTGGTTTACACGATTCAAGCGGGCACTGCTGCGACTATTCATGCTATGGGACAAATAGGGCAACCAGCCGAGAGCGAAAATGGAGAAGGGACTAGGAACAGTTTAGGTGATGTCCTGAGAAATCTAGCTGAATTTTTGAAAGTTAACCCCCCTGTTTTTAAGGGGTCGACAAACCCTACTGAAGCAGACAACTGATTCTAAGCTATGGAGTGTGCATTGCGAATTCAACATGTATCGTATGACCAGTTCGTGAAATGTGTGGCTTATCAATTAGTGGGAGAAACTCAGCAATGATGGCAAGGAGAGTGCCGACTACTACATTAATAGAATGTGGACATTTTGTGGGCGTTATTCCAGATAACTTTCTATAATAAGTTCTTTCATGAGGTACTGAGAGAGGTCAGAGAGTTAGAGCTCATACGGCTAAAGCAAGGGGTCATGACTGTTATTGAATACACCAGCAAGTTTGAGGAACTCTGTAGGTTCTTGAGAATATGTCAGAGTGCCCATGAGTCCTATAAGGGTTGGAAATGCATCAAATACCAAGTATGGCTTAGGGAAGATATCATGCGTGCTGTGAATCCTTTGGAGATTTGGGTATTTTCCGAGCTTGTGAACAAGGCAAGGGTCATAGAGGCCAGAGCTTCAAAAGAGACGGACATGCCGCTCAGCATCCTCAAGGTCAAGGAAATTTCGGAGGGATCAACAATGCCCATTTTTACAAAATAAAAGGAACTGGCCTATGCTATACTTGTGAACTGCTGGGATACCTAGCCAATAACTGTCGCCATGGAGGAAACCAAAATGCAGGTGATACAGAATCAGATCCTCTAAGGAGAGGTAAGAATATAAAATTGGTATAGAATGATGCTAGGACCAAAGTTTAGTTTAGTTTATTTTATGTAATGTCACCGATAAGGCTAAAAGAGCTTAGTATTTTGATAGAGGAACTAATGAAAAGGAAGACATCTAGTAGATGTGGCTAACGAACAATCAGAGTGACGCATCAAAAGGCATGAAGGAAAATCAACATGGTAGAACTATGATAGATAAGGTCCTTTGAAATCGACATGGAGTGGACGAGAGTGTAGACGAACTCAAATTTAAGATAGAGATGAGATACTGTTGTTTGTTCATAGACGACATCCTAGTTTACTCAAAGACGGCGGAAGAGCATGAAGAGCACATGAGAATTGTGTTGCAAATCCTGAAGGAGTGGAAATTCTATGCCAAGTTGTTGAAGTATGAGCTTCGGAAAGAGGAAGTCAAGTTCTTAGGCCACATAGTGAGTAAAGGTGGAATAGAGGTGGATCCTTCAAAAGTGAAGGAGGATGGCAATGGGAGACCTAATACGAGAGAGATTACCAATAAATGCTTGTGACTCAACCTTATCTTTCTTTTGTAATATGCGTTGAAGTACTTTATTCCGCGATCTTTCTTGATAATTAATTTGAACATTTCCTAAATCAAACCCTTGCTTTCATGTGTCCTTGGACAAAACTGGTACTCCTTGACTTGAGTCTAAACTCATTTCAACCCAATCATGTGTGAGGAAGATTACTATTGCGATAAACCATCTTTATTCATGGACTCGTGATTTTTTTAAAAAAATCAATAGAGACATTTTGATTCAATGTGCTTTATTGTTTCCACCAAAGATTCTTAATTTGGAATTCTTTTCTTGAGGTGCACTCAAATTCTCTTTCTGGTACATTTTCTTATTTCCTACAACCTTGTCTAACCACAACTGGTGCGGGATTTTGAATACCCACAACTTAATAGGCAAGTGCACTGGGTCATACCAAGTAGTACCTCAGGTGAATGAGGGTCGATCAAACGAGGATTGATAGACTGAGCAACAATGGTCGAATGACTCACTTAGTTAGGCAAGAAAAGGGTGATGTTTTGAGGTTATAAAACGCAGAAAATAAGAAAGCAAATAATAAAAGTAAAGTAAATTATATGAGAAAATAGTTAAGGCCCCAGAGATGTTTATCCTTCTGGATTAAAACGTCTTACCAACTATTTTAACAATGAGTGATTCATTCTATGGCAAACCATAAGTGATTAAAACCTAATCTCTTAGCGATTTAATCTCCTCTAATCCTCATCAAAAGCCACTCTCGTGGTCATTCAATTTAGATCTCGAGAATCACAAGAGTTCATGTAGACTAAGGGTCATACTCTCGTTCCATCCAAATTCATAAGATTAAGAACGATAACAACACCTTAGAATTAAATCAAACATATATTAAAATAGAAAAGTAATAATATTAGTCCATAGAAATAAACAGAGGTCCTAAACTTAACCAAGGATATTTAGTGGCTCATGACTTACAAAAAAATGCGGAAGTGAGGAGTCCCTCTCCCAGAGGAGAGATCGAATGTGTTCCCTGGAGAAGAAGGAATTCCCCTATTTATAGTAAAAACCTCTAGGACTAAACTTAGAATTCAAATTCGAACTAAATCAAAACAAAATCAAATCTAGATCAAATCAAATCTTTTGATTTGAAACTAAAATAAAATATTGAATTTTGAACCTAAAGGATATTGTTTGTAATTAAAAATTAAAAAAATAAAAGATAAGATAACAATTAAGAGCTAAATCCAACTAAAGATGCTCCATGAGTGAGGTTGGACCCGCACTACTGGCGTTTAGTGCCAAAATGGGCGTTCAGCGCCAAGAATGTGCAGTTCTGGCATTTTGGTGGGCGTTCAGTGCTGGGAGGGAGAAGTTCTGGCGCTGGTTCTGCCCCTCTTGGGCGCTAAATGCCAGGCTCGGCATTTAGCACCAGATTTGACAGTGATTCCAGATAAAAGTATAGACTGTTATATATTGTTGGAAAGCTCTGAAAGTTGGATTTCTAACACCATTGAGACCGTGTCAATTAGACCTCTATAGCTCATGTTATGCTCGTTGGAATGCAAGGAGGTCAGGGTTGACAACATTTACTATCGTTTCTTCGTTGTTGCACAAGACTCTGCCAAATTTGCCCAAAATTCACCTAAAATCAAAGAAATATTAAAACAACTCAAAATAGCATCAAAAGACGATTTTTGTATTAAAATATAATAAAACTTGATAAAATCTAACTAAAAATAACTAGAAAATGCTAGAAAAAAGGGTATAAGATACTCCCGCATCACAACACCAAACTCAAACCGTTGCTTGTCCTCAAGCAACCAAAACAATATAGGACCAAAGAAGAGAAAATGCTTAATATTTTAAGTTGTCAATGAAGCTCAGGTCTTAGTTATGGAATGGGGCTTATGACGCTCTATTTCTGAATAGCTTTGGCACCTCACTATCCATTGAAGCTCAGAAATATTAGCATCCCTTGGAATTTAGAACTCAGATGATATTATAGATTCTCTTTTTTAGGCTCTAATTGATTCTTGAACACAACTTTTTCTTTTTCTTGGTGGTTTGCACCTTTGAGCCTAGCCGTGACTCTAAGTGTTTTGTTTTCAAACTTAACTTGATACATAAACACCACAAGCACTTAACTAGGGAACCTTTTGAGTTCAAATTGTTCCTTGCTTTTTCTCCCAGACAGTGGTTCTCATAGCCTTAGGCATACTCTGTAACAACGTTGGGTCACGACTTTATATGTTTAGTCTCAAGGGTTACTTGACACTTTCATACTACAAGCATATGGTTAGGGAAAACCACTCTAGGCCTTAGATCAGTTTTGACCCTCCTAACCATTAATGCTCAAAGCCTTGGACAATTTTTTTTGATTTTTTTCTTTTTATTTCTTTTTTACTGTTTGTTTTGCTTCAAGAATCAATCTTTTCTCCTCTTATTTTAGAGAATCAATAATATTTTTCTAAGTTTCCGTTCCTTAAAAACCAATATACTCAATTCCAATATCAAATATGCAAATTTAATTTATACATTCAGAAGTAGAGATAGTGCCACCACATCTAGGTAACGAGAATAACTCAATATATAACTCAAATCTCATGCATTTTACTACTTCCTTTTCAAAAATTTTCTTTTAAGCTTATGAGACATCTTCTAACCATAAAAATTTTGAAAATAAACTACTAAAGCAAAGAAATCATAAGAGTGATCATGCAAGCCTAGAAACGAAAACAGAAAATAGAATGAAATTTTGAAAAAACAGAAAGAAATGGTGAATGAAACTCAACTAGCTCAGAGCTGGTGGCTTCTCAGGCTGTGCTTTTCTATGAAGATGATTGAAGATGTCCCAAAGCAGGTTAGGAATTTTTCTCAAAATTAGAATTGGCACTGTAAGTATAATTCCCAACCCAACAATTGGCCACCGATCAAATTAAAATTTCACAAGATGTGTCACAACTAAAGAACAATTTAAAACCGAGAGTATTTGACTCCCAGGTCGTCTCCCAAGGAATCACTTGAGGGAAATGAGTGTGCAAATTCCGGTTGTAGGGATCAAGGGGTTGTCAATGAAGAAATGAACATATAAAGCAATAAAAGAATATGCAATATTGAAACGATTGAACAAATAAAGAAATTAAAGAACCGACTATGTAATATAAACAAGTAAAGTATAAAAGAGATTAACATAGCAATGTATGAAAGATTAAAAGCATAAAAAGGGGTATTGGCTTGGAGTGAGCTAAGGGTCCTTTCCTTGTTGGAATCACAACTATGACAATTAGGATGGATTAGTCTCACTTGATCAACCCTCACATCAGAAAGTAAGTTAAATGAGCATAAGTGTTCTTAACCCACAAATCCTAAATTGCTTGCTAATTGCTTTAGCAACAAATTAGCGTTAGTGGGAACACGAACAATTAACAGTCCAAGAATTGACACTAAATGTTGGACATTCCAACTCTAGAAACCCAATGGATCACTTTACCCAAGCCAAGAGACAAAAATTTAGCCTAAAACCATGTTTGACATTTTGTGAAACACTTGGTGGGAAAAAAGCTTAAACATGAGAGAAATAGGAAAAGGCTTGAAACTAAAAGCAACAATTGATCTAAATCAACAAGAATAATATGAGAAAGCATAGAACGAACATCAAACATCAAATTCATCAACAAGAAATTGAAATTGCAAAGGAGAAGTAAAATTGAACTATAACTTGATATAGAAGAAAGAGTAATGACAATGTAACTATAAAGAGTAATAACAAGAGAATACTTACAACGAGATTAGCAAAATCCAAGATAAAAAATGGAAATGGTGCTTGAATGTAAGACCCTAAGATAAACCCTAATAGAGAAGATGAAAAACTTAGAGAAAACTAACACTAAAAACTTCTACTCCTACTCCTAAAACTATCCTAATGATATCCTATGTTATGTCCTTCATTCCCCCTCCAATATGAGCTAAGAGACTTCAGAAATGGGCCTCCAAAGCCCTCAAATCACGAGTCACGTACTTTTTTAATGAAGTCATGCGCGGACACCTGTGCGGGCGCACAGGCGTGTGCGTCCGCACACATTGCAAAAATCTCATCCTGTGCGTACGCACAAGTAGATGTGCGTACGCACAAGTAGCTGTGCGCACGCACACTAGACGATGCTTGGCTGGATGCGCGGCACGCTCGAAATGATCCACGGGCTCTGCTTGGGCTCCTATGCATACGCACAAGAGGCTGTGCGCACGCACACGTCTCTGAGCTCATCTCCTTTGATTCTTCATATTTCCTCCACTTTGCATGATCTTCTTCCATTTTCTCTAATCCATTCCTACCTTATACACCTGAAATCAATCACAAACAACATCAAGGTACTGAATGGAAGGCAAATGGAATAAAATAGATCAAATTGGGCACAAAAGAGCATATTTTCATAATGAAGCACAATTTGGGAGGAAAGTTCAAAAGCATGCTATTCAAGGGAATAAGTGCAAGTTTATGTGATGAAATCCATTCAATTCTAACCAAAAATCATCATCAAATATGGAATCATCAATGATTCACCTCCCTTTGGTGTCATTGATGATAATATAAACCCAGAGCTCGCTCTGCAACACCAAAATTAAAAATTTTGCTTGTCTCCAAGCAAAAAAAGTTTGGTCCCTTTTTGGTGTTAAATGCCAGGAATGCTTGCCTATTTTTTGGCATTAAACGCCCAGCCTGGCGTTTAGTGCTAGAGCCTTCCTGTTCTAGGGCGCTCTATTCTTCCTTTTGAGTCTTCTTGTCCCTATGCTAAGCACTGTACATGATCACAAACATTAGAAAACCTAGAAAAACTTTGAAAATTAAGAAAAAAAGAATAAGATGAAATCAAAATAAAACTGAGGTAAAACTGAAATAAACTAAAAGATACTTATGGTTGGGTTGCCTGATGAGAGGATTATCATCGGCTTAGAATTTCACAAATAATCTCATCGAAGTATAGTTCCCAACCAACAAACAATCCTCAATCAAATTTTAATTTTGTTTGTCACGAGTGCAAACCAATAAAAATACCGAGAGTAGTAAATTTCGGGTCGTCTCTCAAAGGAATTGCTGTGAGGTATGCACATTATTGGTTATGAGGTCCAAGGGGGTGGTTTGCAATAAGAAGACTACAATCTAAATAACATGAAACTTAAATGACAATAAAAGTAAATCAAGAAACCAAAAAACAACAATTACAAAAAAGAGGCATTCATGTCAAGGATTGAGAATCAAGGCTTTCTATCCTAGTCATTAATTATCATACAATAGTTAACAAGAGCTAATCTTATTTCGTCATCTCCAACATTGGAATAAGGTATAATGTTATCTTCATATTGAGAGAAAGTCAAATAGGACTAGTTAATCCCAATCCATAAGTAATGTTAATGGATACAAGACTAACTAATCACTCTAGGTCACCAATCTAAATTGGGTATTAATGACTCAAGATTATCAGATTTATCTTTCCAAGCCAAGAATGCTAAAAAACTACTCTAAAATCCAACCAAGCATTTTGTCAAACACTTGGAAGGCATAAAATAAAAGCATGGTAAAATAATAAGAAATATAAAATCTAACAACTACCAAATCAAGAGATTGACAATAACAACTCAAACAAGCAAGAAAGAAACATAAAATATTAAATTACATTAATTGAAATTAAAAGTACCAAGAGTGTTCATAAAACTAAAGTGACATAGAAAGGAAAATTAACAACAAGAACTAAGAGAGCAAAGATGTAATAACAAGAAATTGTAAGAAAAACTAATTGAAAACAAGAATTAAACCCTAAATCCAAGAGAGATTAACCTAAATCTACCCTAATTCTAGAAAGAATAGGGAGCTTCTCTCTCTAGAAACTACCTAAAGAATGATCCTAAACTAATCTAATTGCTCCCTCCTTGACCCATCTTGAATTCTGCATCAAATAGCTTCGAAAATGAATTGGATTTGGGTCTAGATGGCTCAGAAATTGCCCCCAGCATATTCACTTTAATGAGATCACATGACCAACATCATGCGTGCGTGTAGGTGATGTGTGCGCGTCGCTTTGCAAATTCCCTTTTGACGTGTATGCGTGAGTGACGCGTGCGCGTGGCCTTGAATTCTCCAAATGCTCATTTTTTCATGAATTCTCTACTTTGCATGCTTTTCTTTTCACTTCTTCCATCCAATCCTTGCCTTATGAACTTGAAAGCACTCAACAACCATATCGAGGCATCTAGTGGAATCAACAAGAATTAAATTTAGCTAATTAAAGGCTCAAAAAGCATGTTTTTAACCATTAAGCATAAATTAGGAGAATTTCACAAAACATGCTAATTTCATTGAATAAATGTGAGATAAGTTGCTAAAATTCCCTAAATTCAACACAAGATAAACCACAAAATTGGGGTTTATCAAACCTCCCCACACTTAAACTAAGCATGTCATCATGCTAAACTCAAGAAAGAAACAAATGATCAACATTTATTCAATGCAAACTATCTATATGCACCCTATCTAAATGCAATCTATCTAAATGCATGCAATAACTTGGTCAAAATAAATCAATCCCCAAGAAATCTTGTATAAACATAAGGGCTAAAGTAATTACAATCAAATCAAATTCACAATTGAATTGAGTTATTGAAAATATTTTACATACTTGCAAGAAAAGAGATGATCATAGGTGAAAACATGTGATTGAGCAATCGAACCTTCACCGGATGTGTATCCGCTCTAGTCACTCAAGTGTATAGGGTTGATTCATTCCATTCTCTCCTAATCATGCTTTCCAAGATTTGTTTTTCATCTAACAATCAACAATTATTCAATGCATGCATACAAATATCATGAGAACTTATCCAAAGGTTGTAATGGGGATATGGTCAAGGTAAGATTGTATTTGGTCAAGTAGACTAGAATTTAAATATTTGATTAACTTAAACTTCCACCTAACCTACAACAACCTATTCAGGGTCATGCCATTCAGGTTGAAGAATGCAGGAGCTACTTTACCAAAGGCTAATGGTAAGGTCTTTAAGGATCTAATCGGCAAATCGATTGAGGTATACGTCGATGATGTCCTGGTCAAGATAGCTGACTCAGGAAATCTAGTTACTAACATTGAGGTCGTCTTCAGCTCACTCTAAAGACATCATATGAGACTGAACCCCCTCAAGTGCGCATTTGCCATGGAAGCTAAGAAGTTCCTGGGCTTCATGATAACCCAAAAGGTGTGAAGGCCAATCCAGACAAGTACGAAGCTGTCCTTTGGATGACAAGCCCATGATGTGTCAAAGATGTGTAGAGATTAGTTGGAAGGCTCACGGTCTTGTCTCGTGTCCTCTGGGCCTCAGCTACAAAGGCCCTCCCTTTCTTTAATTTGATGAAAAAGGGAATAACCTTTGAGTGGACCCCAACTTGTGAGGAAGCATTTAACCATTTCAAGAGAATATTATCAGCACCCCCTGTCCTCAAGAAGCCAAAAGAGGGGAGGCTTTGTTCCTGTATTTAGCCGTAATGGAGCAAGCCATGGCGGCTGTGTTCATCTGGGAATAAGACAAGATCCAACAACTGGTGTATTTCATCATCAAAGTGCTCCAAGGGGCGGAGCTGAGATACACCAAGTTAGAAAAACTAGCCTATGCCATATTAATCTCATCTCGAAGGTTGAGGCAGTACTTTCAAGGGCACCCGACCTAGCGGGCTGCATGATGACGTGGTCGATAGAATTATCCTATTATGACCCGTGTTACGAGTCCAGACACGCGATCAATGCATAGGCAATGGAAAACTTCCTAGGAGAAGTGACGGTGGAAGCTCCATGTTAATGGAGCCTCCAACCGGGCGTTGGGGGGAGCATGATTAATCCTCGAAAGCTTAGAAGGATGATTTATGAGAAATTAGTCAAGTTCGAATTCCCAATTTCTAACAACCAGGCGGAGTACGAAGCCTTGATAGGGGGCTGGACATTAGCTAAAGAGTTCGGCGCATCAAGGATTGAATTCAATAGTAATTCTTAAATTGTGACTTCCTAGGTCAACGGAACTTGCCAAACCAAGGATTCCTTTCTCCAAAAGTACCTGGAGAAAGTGAAAAGTTTATGTGAGGGTTTTGAAGAAGTAACGGTTCAACAAGTACGCAGGGAGAGAAATGCTGGAGCTGACCTCCTGTCAAAGCTAGAAGCACAAAACCCGGCACGGGGAACCAATCCCTGATTCGAGGATTAGTAAAGGAGCCATTGGTGACCCTATGCGTGACCCAAGTCATGAACCCTCCCTCGTGGATGGACCCAATTCATCATTTCTTAGAAGGTGGGGAACTCCCTGAAGACAAAAAGAAAGCTAAAGTGATAAGAAGGGAAGCAACCAGGTATGTGATCATATAGGGATAGCTATACAAACCGGGGCTCAACCAACCTCTGTTGAAATGCCTAAGCCCTGACCAAATGGACTACGTCCTGAGCGAAGTCTATGAGGGGTGTTGCGGCCACCACATCGGAGAAAAGACATTAGTAAGAAAACTCGTCAGAGCAAGGTATTATTGGCCTTCAATAATGTCGGATGCACAAGGATTCATGAGGAAGTAGAGGAAATGCCAAGTAAATGCCAACTTCTACAAGGCCTCAGCAGGAGAGTTAAGCTCAATGGTGGCCTCCCAACCTGTCTCACAATGGGGGGTCAATCTCTTGGGCCCGTTCCCAGCAGGTCCTGGGCAGTATATCGTCTGTAAACTGTCGAAAGTTCATATGGAGGTGAAACACCCCGTTACCCTAAGCCTTACCTCTAGTCGTAAAGCGAAGGATAACAATGCATCACAATAGTTTTAAAGCTCATACATTAATAAATATAGAAGGAATTAATAATAATAAGAGCTCGATGAAGGAATAGAGTTCAAAATCGCGTAAAGCGGATTTACAAAGCGCGAAGCATTCACACACAATAACTAAAAGTATAAAGGCACGAGATACAACATGAGACTCAATATAATAGTAGTCAAGATATATATATATATATGAGTTTTTGAGTTAAAAAGCTTATACAACTTATCTCCCAAAATAAGCCTCTAAGGTAGCAGAGTATAATAACAAAAGCGAGAGTACTACAGCATAATATCCAAAATACAAAGATAATAAAAGATCATCTGCTCTGTCATTATTCACAACTCATCAAGGTGGGTTACGACGTGCATATGAAAAAACAGCAACAACATATGGTATGAGAACTGGAGGTTCTCAGTATAGTAACAGTGCCCAATATATAAGATATAAAGCTCTGGGATGCCAAGGGCAATCCTAGAACATCACATCACAAATATTCCAGCTGAACAAAATAAATAACTTAAACCATAAACCATAAATAGGGTTATCTAAAACTTAGAGAATTTCTAACTAATGTTAAACACACCACTGTATCCCATAGCCTTTGCCATCCTAACCTCCGTGCGATCCCATCGCCACCGCCTCCCGATCCTCCTCAACACCAGTAAAACATATTTGGTGCAAGCAAGTAAAGCACAAATAGTATTCAGGTATAAAAGATAAGTCAATTAGCATTTAGACATATTATTCAAATAGGCATAACTCATGTAATCAAAGAAAACAAGTAGATAGGAGATGCATATGTTGAATGCCTATCCTATTTGGCTCGTGATATCACTTGTCGGTTCAAAATGCCAACCTGACACATCCTCAGGATGTCGCCTTTCTGCCACGACCAGGGTTATAGTGCTCTGCTCACTATTTCTAGTGCCCATCACTTTATCTTGCTCCCCGTGAGTTATAGTGCCCGGCACACTCTTTTGGGTTATAGTGCCCGAGTTCACTCTGGTGGCAGAAAGGTTATGTGAGTGGGAGACTACCACAGCCTTTATATCTCAACGTAGGCGGGAGACTTTCTCGGCCCATACGCCAGCACTGCTACCTCGACAAGCGGAAGATTGTCAATGTAGGTGGGAGACTGCCTCGGCCCCTACGACGGCACCACTGGCTCGACAAGTGGGAACTACCACAGCCCTTGCCCGAGGCGCATAGCGACTTACCAATCATAACAATTCAATAATACAACATAGCTCATAGCATTATTTCTTTTATACTCATTCCAATCTCATCATCCAACATCAATTCCAATTCATCATTAATTCGGCTCCCCATTATTTCACAAGACAACTCCACCCAACTGACATACCAAGCCTAAGTCAACATTTTTCTCATTCGACTAATCCAGCCTCAGTACTCCAAAAACCTAAGTCTCTGTCTTCTAACTTTTACCAGAATTATCCTAGTTAGACTCACTTAGCATATTCTCTATGATTCAAAGCTTAAAAACAAGTTAAGATACCCTAGATAAGCTTTACGGAAGTTCACAAGCTTGCCGGAAAGATGAAACGGTTAAAAACAAGGTTTTCATTAGAAAATATAGCAGTGTGCGTACGCATAGAGTTGCGTGTACGCACTCCCATAAGAGTTTTGTTAAAGTAGGCGTACGAATAGAAGTGTGCATAAGCACAGAATGTAAAATTTTCCATTTTGAGTGCAGGCATTGATACGTGTGAATGCTCTCAACAGAAGGCACACCCCAGCATGTGCGTACGCACGATGTTGTGCGTATGCACAACTTGTAAAATTTGCAAGGTGTGTGCGCACCAGAGTGTGCTGAATCTCTCAACAGTAGGCATATTCCTGTGTGTGCATGCGCACAATGGTGTTCGTACGCACGTTTTCAAAATTTTATAGGGTGTGCGTGCACACAAGGGTGTGCGTATGCACAAGTGAAGATTTGGTCTCTGTTCAGAGCACGTGCACAGTAGTGTGCGTGGGCACACATACCAAAAATCACATTCTGCAACATCACCAAATTTTAGATTTTCGACACCAATTTTCAATGATCATATCTTTCTCTACAAAATTTTGATTTCCGCAAAATATATACCGTTCAAAAGCTCTTTGAATTTTCTTTAATTTGATATAAAATTCAATCAATTTCAAAAACTGTAACTCAAGATATGATCCGCCAAAGTTGGCCTAAAATCCATTTTTACCAAAAACACTAAAAACTCAAATTTACCAAAACTCTCAATTCAAGCCTAGTTACTCACAACCCAAACAATACCCAAAACAAAACAAAAGGCCATACTAGTCATTCCTTAACTCAACCATCAATAGTGTTCCAATTTCACCAATTTCACACCATCAAAATCATTAATCATAAAAAATATCAACAAACCCTCATCAACAATAATAAATCACAACCTTCAATATCAACCTCTATAGTCATGAAAAATCAACAATCAACATCAATAATATCATATATCCCACATCCCAAAACTTTTTATCATCATCACCCCACAACTTATCTTCAAACATCAAATTCACACACAATTAAACACACATCCAAACATTCAATCCTATCTTAAGGTCAATTGGCCTAAGTTTCACGAAACATTACATATTACATAAAAGAAACCGAAACCATACCTTGGCCGATTACCCTCCACGCACAAAAACACTTCACCACAAGCTTTCAAGCCTTCACTCAATCATAAGTGGATATCTTATACGCTTTTTCATAGCATTTTCATAGTAATTTTAGTTAGATTTTATTAATTTTTATTATGTTTTAGTCAGTTTTAGTGCAAATTTCATCTTTTGGATGCTACATTGAGTTTTTGGTGTTTTTCTATGATTTTAGGTGATTTTTGGGCAAAATTTGGCAAAGTTGGCAAAGCCTTGTTCAGAGACGAAGAAAGGATAGTAAATGCTTTCAAATCCTAACCTCCGTGCACTTCAACGAGCATATCTTGAATTATAGAGGTTTAGTTGATGCGTTTTTAATGGTGCTGGAAAGCTAACTTCTAGAGCTTTCCAACAATATATAATAGTTTATATTTCTTTTCCAGAATCACTACCCAAAATGGTCGTCGAACGTCCACTTCTGGAGTTCAACGCCAAAAGTGGAGCAAGCCCCAAGTTGAATGCCCAAAACTGGCGTTCAACGTCAGCCAGGGAGCATGGACCAGCGTTGAATGCCCAAAATCCAAGTTCAACGCCAGCTAGGGACCAGAAGCCAGCGAATTTACCTCCTCTCTAGGTTGAACGCCCAGAACCTAAATTGGACGCCAGACATTAGCCTAAACTCTCACCAAGTGGGCCCTAAAGTAGATTTTAGCACTCCTTAGCTTATCTTATTTTATCCTTGTAAATTTTAATTTTAAATTAACATCTTTTTGGTTTAGCTTTTACTATTTAAAGAAAAGATCAATTAGGAAATAATCATGCCTCCCAAGAGGGGAGAAGCACCGACACATTATTTTGCACCTTCTTCTTTGTTTGAGTAACTAAACCTCCTAGGTTAAGGTTAGGAGCTCTACTGATTCCTATGGATTAATAATATTACTGTCTCTATTTTAATATATGTTTGATTTTATTCTATGATATATTGTTGTTCTTCATCTAAATGAGACTGGGTATGTCCCTTTTCTACATGAGTTCTTGTGATACCGGAAAAAGTTCACTTGAGCTAAATCTTGACAATACATCACCTGAACCAATAATTCATCTGAGCTAATTGAGGATATGTGACATATAATCTGCTTAGTTATGGGTGATGAGGTTCTTATGGTGCTAAGGCTAGAATCATTGAGCTTCATTCTTTAATCCGGAAGACCTGACCTTGTCTGTGGCGTTATGAGTAAGATCACAAAAAGGACAAAAAATTGCATGAGCTTCACCCTCGTTTATATTGAATGACCACTGACAACGGGATTTGATATGAATTAGAGGAGATTAACTTGATTAGAGGACATGAGTTAATCACTTACAGCTTTGCCATAGAATGAAGCACTCATTGTTAAAGTAGTCAGTAAGAAGTATTAATCCAGAAAGATCAAGCACCTCCAAAGCCTTAACTGGTTTCTTATTATTTCTACGTTAATTCTTTATTGCTTTTTTTACTATTTTGTCTTATGCGTTTACAACCACAACCATTATCTTTCTATTCGCCTGACCAAGATCTGCAAGATAAGCATTGCTTGCTAATCCAACAATCCTCGTGGGATCGACCCTTACTCACCTAAGGTATTACTTGGACGACCCGGTGCACTTGCCAGTGAAGTTGTGCGAGTTCAATTTCGCACTCCAAGTTTTTGGCATCATTGCCAGGGATTGTTCATGATTGATAAACTACCGGTTGTCTTGGTGCCTAAATCAGGTATTTTTATTTGTTTTTGCTTAATTATCTTTCTCTTGATTTTTGAAGATTGTTCTTGTTTTATTTCTCTTTGTTCGAATTTTTTTAGGTATTTTCTATTGTTTGATTTCAAAATTTTTATGTTTGGTGTCTTGTAGTGTTTTTCTCTCTCCAATTTTTCGAAATTAGTGCTAGTTTGATTTCAAATTTTTTAAGTTTGGTGTCTTTTGGTGTTTTTCTTTTAAAATTTAATTTTGTTTATCTTTCTCTTTTTAATTTTTGAATCTTCTCGTTATCTTATTTTGGTTTAATTTTAAATTTTAAGTTTGGTGTCTTCTTTTTCTTTTTCTTTTTGAACTCAAAACTTTTTAAAACCTTTTCATTTTAAATTTCGAATTTGTAGATTAATTTTTGCATCTTTATCTTATTTTGATTTAATTTCAAAATTTAAAAGTTTGGTGTTATCTTTTTCTTTCTTTTTGAATTAAATTTTAAAACCCTTTCCATTAAATTTTTGAAAATTTCTTAATCTTTATCTCATCTTGACTCAAAATTTTAAGTTTGGTGTCTAGTTAGTTATCCTTTTGTTTGATTTAATTTTCTCTTATCGTATCTTGTTTATCTTTCTTTATCTTATTGATGAGCGGATAATTTATATGCTTTTTGGCATTGTTTTTAGGTAATTTTTAGTAGGATCTAGCTACTTTTAGGGATGTTTTCATTAGTTTTTATGATAAATTCACATTTCTAGACTTTACTATGAGTTTGTGTGTTTTTCTGTGATTTCAGGTATTTTCTGGCTGAAATTGAGAGACCTGAGCAAAACTCTGATAAAAGGCTGACAAAAAGATTGCTGATGCTGTTGGATTCTGACCTCCCTGCACTAGAAATGGATTTTCTGGAGCCGCAAAACTCTAAATGGCACGTTCTAAACGGCGTTGGAAATTAGACATCTAGAGCTTTCCAGCAATATATAATAGTTCATACTTTATTCGAGATTAGATGACGTAAACTGGCGCTCAAAGCCCGTTCCATGTTGCATTCTGGAGTCAAACGCCAGAAACACGTCACGAACCAGAGTTAAACGCCAAAAACATGTTACAACTTGGCGTTCAACTCCAAGAGAAGCCTCTGTACGTGTAAAACTCAAGCTCAGCCCAAGTACATACCAAGTGGGCCCCGGAAGTGGATTTTTGCGTCAATTACTTACTTCTGTAAACCCTAGTAGCTAGTCTAGTATAAATAGGACATTTTACTATTGTATTAGAGGTCTTTTCTTTTGACAATATAGTCTTTGACCACATCTTTGGACGTTTAGTTCTTAGACCATGGGGGCTGGCCATTCGGCCATGCCTGGACCATCACTTATGTATTTTCAACGGTGGAGTTTCTACACACCATAGATTAAGTGTATCGAGCTATGCTGTACCTCGAGTTTTAATGCAATTACTACTATTTTCTATTCAATTCAGTTTATTCCTATTCTAAGATATTCGTTGCACTTAACCATGACGAATGTGATGATCCGTGACTCTTATTATCATTCTTACCTATGAACGCGTGACTGACAACCACTTCCGTTCTACCTTAGACCGAGCGCATATCTCTTGGATTCCTTATTCAGAATCTTCGTGGTATAAGCTAGAATTGATGGTGGCATTCATGAGAATCCGGAAAGTCTAAACCTTGTCTGTGGTATTCCGAGTAGGATTCAGGGATTGAATGACTGTGACGAGCTTCAAACTCGCGATTGTTGGGCGTGATGACAAGCGCAAAAGAATCAATGGATTCTATTCCGACATGATCGAGAACCGACAGATGATTAGCCGTGCTGTGACAGAGCATTTGGACCATTTTCACTAAGAGGATGGGATTTAGCCATTGACAACGGTGATGCCCTACATACAGCTTGCCATGGAAAGGAGTAAGAAGGATTGGATGAAGGCAGTAGGAAAGTAGAGATTCAAAAGGAGCACAGCATCTTCATACGCCTATCTGAAATTCCCACCAATGATTTACATAAGTATTTCTATCTTTATTTTCTGTTTATTTATTATTATTATTCGAAAACTCTATAACCATTTATTATCCGCCTAACTGAGATTTACAAGATGACCATAGCTTGCTTCATACCAACAATCTCCGTGGGATCGACCATTACTCATGTAAGGTTTATTACTTGGACGACCCAGTGCACTTACTGGTTAGTTGTGCGAAGTTGTGAAGAAAGTGCTGAGTTATAAATGCGCATACCAAGTTGAATGCCATTGTTAGAGATCACAATTTCTGCACCAAGTTTTTGGCGCCGTTGCCGGGGATTGTTTGAGTTTAGACAACTGACGGTTCATCTTGTTGCTCAGATTAAGTAATTTTCTTTTTGTTTTATTTTCAAAAATTTTTCAAAAATGTTTCAAAAATTTATCACCTGTTTTCGAAAATTTTCAGAGTTTTTAAAAGTGAATTCTAGAGTTTCAGGTAACATGTTGAAGCCTGGTTGGCTGTAAAGCCATGTCTAATTCTTGGACCGGAGCTTTAGACTAACATTATATGATTCCTGGAATTCTGATTGAGGACTTTGGATTCATTACTTCCTTTTTCCATAATATGTTTTCGAAAAAAATAAAATAAAAATACAAAAAATTTTATAAAATCATAAAAATCAAAAATATTTTTGTGTTTCTTGTTTGAGTTTTGAGTCAAATTTTAAGTTTGGTGTCAATTGCATGTTTTTAAAAAATTATGCATTTTTCGAAAATTCATGCATGGTGTTCTTCATGATCTTCAAGTTGTTCTTGGTAAGTCTTCTTGTTTGATCTTGATGTTTTCTTGTTTTGTGTCTTCTGTTATTTTTCATGTGCATCTTTGCATTCATATTTTCTAAGCATTAAAGATTTCTAAGTTTGGTGTCCTGCATGTTTTTTCTTGCATAAAATTTTTTTTCAAAAAATGTTCTTGGTATTCATCATAATCTTCAAAGTGTTCTTGGTGTTCATCTTGACATTCATAGTGTTCTTGCATGCATCATGTGTTTTGATTCATAATTTTCATGTTGTGAAAATTTCTAAGTTTGGTGTCTTGCATGTTTTCTTTGCATCAAAATTTTTTTCAAAAATATGTTCTTGATGTTCATCATGTTCTTCAAAGTGTTCTTAGTGTTCATCTTGACATTCATAGTGTTCTTGCATGCATCATGTGTTTTGATTCATAATTTTCATGTTGTAAGTCATTTTTATTGTTTTTTTCTCTCATCATTAAAAAAATTCAAAAATAAAAAATTTTATCTTTTCCTTTTTTCTCTCATAAATTTCAAAAATTTGAGTTGACTTAGTCAAATATTTTTAAAACTTAGCTATTTCTTATAAGTCAAGTCAAATTTTCAATTTTAAAAATCCTATCTTTTCAAAATCTTTTTCAAAAATCAAATCTTTTTCATTTTTTTATTATTATTTTTGAAAATTTTTAAAATTTATTTTCAAAATATTTTTCTTATCTTTATTTCAAAATTTTCGAAAACTTTACTAACAATCAATGTGATTGATTCAAAAATTTGAAGTTTGTTACTTTCTTGTTAAGAAAGGTTCAATCTTTAAATTCTAGAATCGTATCTTTTAAGTTTCTTGTTAGTCAAGTAATCAATTTTAATTTTAAAAAATTAAATCTTTTCAAAATATCTTTTTCAATCATATCTTTTCAAAATATCTTTTTCAAATTATATCTTTTTTTTAAATTCAACTTCAAAATATCTTTTCTAACTTCTTATCTTTTCAAAATTGAATTTCAAATCTTTTTCAACTAACTAGTTGACTTTTTGTTTGTTTTAACTATATCTTATCTTTTTCAAAATCACCTAACTACTTTCTTCTCTCTAATTTTCGAAAATTACCTCCCTCTTTTTCAAAATTCTTTTAATTAACTAATTGTTTTAAATTTTAATTTTAATTTTATTTCTTCTCTTAATTTTCGAAAATCACTAACCCTTTTTTTAAAATTAATTTTCGAATTCTCTCCCTCTCATCTTCTTCTATTTATTTATTTATTTACGAACACTTCTCTTCATCTCAAGAATCTGAACCTATCTTCACCCTTGTGTTTGGATTCTTACCTTTTCCTTCTTCTATTCCTTTCTTCTTCTACTAACATAAAGGAATCTCTCTACTGTGGTAAAGAGGATCTCTATTATTATTTTCTGTTCCCTTCTTTTTCATATGAGCAGGAGCAAGGACAAGAATATTCTTGTTGAG
Source organism: Arachis duranensis (assembly GCF_000817695.3). Taxonomy (NCBI): domain Eukaryota; kingdom Viridiplantae; phylum Streptophyta; class Magnoliopsida; order Fabales; family Fabaceae; genus Arachis; species Arachis duranensis. The sequence continues at coordinate 31,454,670 of NC_029775.3, forward strand.
TCAGATTCTGAACCTGAAAGGACTCTGAAGAGGAAACTAAGAGAAGCTAAATTACAACAGTCCAGAGACAACCTTACAGAAATTTTCGAAAAGGAAGAGGAGATGGCAGCCGAAAATAATGCAAGGAGGATGCTTGGTGACTATACTATACCTACTTCCAAATTTGATGGAAGAAGCATCTCAATCCCTGCCATTGGAGCAAATAATTTTGAGCTGAAACCTCAACTAGTTGCTCTCCTGCAATAGAACTGCAAGTTCCATGGACTTCCATCAGAAGATCCCTACCACTTTTTAATTGAGTTCTTGCAGATCTTTGAGACTGTTAAGACTAATGAAGTAGATCCTGAAGTCTACAGGCTCATGCTTTTCCCCTTTGTTGTAAGAGACAGAGCTAGAATATGGTTGGATTCACAACCTAAAGATAGCCTGGACTCCTGGGATAAGCTGGTCGCGGCCTTCTTGGCTAAGTTCTTTCCTCCTCAAAAGATGAGCAAGCTTAGAGTGGATGTTCAGACTTTCAAACAAAAAGATGGTGAATCCCTCTATGAAGCTTGGGAAAGATACAAGCAGATGACCAAAAGGTTTCCTTCTGACATGCTTTCAGTGTGGACCATTCTGGATATATTCTATTATGTTCTATCTGAGTTCTCCAAGATGTCATTGGACCATTCTGCAGGTGGATCCATTCACCTAGAGAAAATACCTGTAGAAGCTCAAGAACTTATTGACATGGTTGCAAATAACCAGTTCATGTACACTTCTGAGAGAAATTTCGTGAACAATGGGACGCCTCAAAAGAAGGGAGTTCTTGAAATTGATGCTCTGAATGCCATATTGGCTTAGAACAAAATGTTGACTCAGCAAGTCAACATGATTTCTCAAAGTCTGAATGGATGGCAAAATGCATCCAACAGTACTAAAGAGGCATCTTCTGAAGAAGAAGCTTATGATCTTGAGAACCTTGCAATAGCAGAGGTAAATTATATGGGTGAACCTTATGGAAACACCTATAATTCATCATGGAGAAATCATCCAAATTTCTCATGGAAGGATCAACAAAAGCCTCAACAAGGCTTTAATAATGGTGGAAGAAATAGGCTCAGCAATAGCAAGTCTTATCCATCATTTTCTCAGCAACAGACAGAAAATTCTGAGAAGAGCACCTTTAACTTAGCAAACTTAGTCTCTGATCTGTCTATGACCACTTTAAGTTTCATGAGTGAAACAAGGTCCTCCATTAGAAATCTGGAGGCACAAGTGGGCCAGCTGAGTAAGAAAGTCACTGAAACTCCTCCTAGTACTCTCCCAAGCAACACTGAAGAGAATCCAAAAAGAGAGTGCAAGGCCATTGACATAATTAACGTGGCCGAACCTAGAGAGGAAGGAGAGGACGTGAATCCCAATGAGGAAGACCTCATGGGACGTCTCTCAAGCAAGAAGGAGTTCCTTATTGAGGACCTAAAGGAATCTGAGGCTCATATAGAGACCATAGAGATTTTATTAAACCTCCTTCTGCCATTCATGAGCTTTGAAGACTATTCTTCCTCTGAAGAGGATGAAAATGTAAATGGAGAGCAAGTTGCTCAATATCTAGGAGCCATCATGAAGCTGAATGCCAAATTATTTGGTAATGAGAATTGGGAAGGTGAACGTCCATTGCTCATTAATGAACTAGACAAATAGATTCAGCAAACTTTACCTCAAAAGAGACAAGATCCTGGCAAATTCTTAATACCATGTACCATAGGCACCATGACCTTTGAGAAGGCTCTGTGTGACCTAGGGTCATGCATAAATCTTATGCCACTCTCTGGAATGGAGAAGCTGGGAATCATTGAGGTACAGCCTGCCATATTCTTATTACAAATGGCAGACAAGTTAGTAAGACAAGCTTATGGATTGGTAGAGGACGTGTTAGTGAAGGTTGAAGGCCTTTACATCCCTGCTGATTTCATAATCTTAGACACTAGAAAGGAGGAGGATGAATGCATCATCCTTGGAAGACCTTTCCTAGCCACAGCAGGAGCTTGATAGATGTTAACAGAGGAGAAATAGTCCTTCATTTGAATGGGGACTACCTTGTGTTTAAGACCCAAGGGTGTTCTTCTTTAACAATGGAGAGGAAGCATGAAAAGCTTCTCTCAGTGCAGAGTCAAACAAAGCCCCCACAATCAAACTCTGAGTTTGGTGTTGGGAGGACACAGCCAAATTCTAAGTTTGGTGTTGAATCCCCACATCCAAACTCTAAGTTTGGTGTTGGGAGTCTACAACATTGACCTGATCACCTGTGAGGCTCCATGAGAGCCCACTGTCAAGCTATTGACATTAAAGAAGCGCTTATTGGGAGGCAACCCAATTTTTATTTATCTAATCTTATTTTTATTTTTCCTTTATGTTTTATTAGGTTCATAATCATATGGAGTCACAAAATAAATACTAAAATTAAAAACAAAATCAAAAACAGCAGAAGAAAAAGCACACCCTAGAGGAAGGGCTTACTGGCGTTTAAACGCCAGTAAGGAGCATCTGGCTGGCATTCAATGCCAGAACAGAGCATGGATCTAGCGTTGAACGCCAGAAACAAGCAGCATCCTGGCATTTAAATGCCGGGAATACACCCTGAGGAGAGCTAGCGCTGAACGCCAGAAACAAGCATGGAACTGGCATTCAACGCCAGAAACATGCTGCAAATGGGCGTTGAATGCCCAAAACAAGCATGAAGCTGGTGTTCAACACCAGAAACAAGCATCAATCTGGTGTTGAACGCCAGGATTGCATGCAGAGGGCATTTTACACACCTCATTGGTGCAGTGATGATAATCATTGACACCTTAGGATCCCCACCTACCTCAACTCACCTTCTCTCCTCTTCACACAATCCAATAATAACTCTTCCCCAAAACCCTTCACCAATCACCTCAATCTCTCTTCCCCATCACCTCTTCACCACTCACATCCATCCACTCTTCCCCATAAACCCCACCTACCTTCAAAATTTAAAATCCCTTTTCCCACCCAACCCACCCAATATGGCCGAACCTTAACCCCTCTCCCTCCACTATATAAACCCCTACATTCTTTTTCATTTTCACACAACACAATCCTCTCTTCTCCTCCTTGGCCGAAACACTAACCTCTCTCCATCTCCTTCATATCTTCTTCTTCTTCTTCAGCTATTCTTTCTTCTCTTGCTCGAGGGCGAGCAATATTCTAAGTTTGGTGTGGTAAAAGCATAGTTTTTTTTGTTTTTCCATAATCATTGATGGCACCTAAGGCCGGAGAAACCTCTAGAAAAGGGAAAGGGAAGACAAAAGCTTCCACCTCCGAGTCATGGGAGATGGAGAGATTCATCTCCAAAGCCCATCAAGACTACTTCTATGAAGTTGTGGCCAAGAAGAAGGTGATCCCTGAGGTCCCTTTCAAACTCAAGAAAAATGAGTATTCGGAGATCCGACATGAGATCCAAAGAAGAGGTTGGGAAGTTCTGACCAACACCATTCAACAAGTCAGAATCTTAATGGTTCAAGAGTTCTATGCCAATGCATGGATCACTAGGAACCATGATCAAAGTGTGAACCCGAATCCAAAGAACTATCTTACAATGGTTCGGGGGAAATACTTAGATTTTAGTCCGGAAAATGTGAGATTGGCATTCAACTTGCCCATGATGCAAGGAGGTGCACGCCCTTACGCTAGAAGGGTCAACTTTGATCAAAGGTTGGACCAAGTCCTTATGGACATATGTGTGGAAGGAGCTCAATGGAAAAGAGACTCCAAAGGCAAGCTGGTTCAAATAAGAAGGCTGGACCTCAAGCCTGTGGCTAGAGGATGGTTGGAGTTCATTCAACGCTCCATCATCCCCACTAGCGACCGATCTGAAGTTACTGTGGATCGGGCCATCATGATTCATAGCATCATGAATGGAGCGGAAGTAGAAGTTCATGAAGTCATCTCCCTTGAATTCTACAAAATAGCTGAAAAGTCCTCCACCATGGCAAGACTAGCTTTTCCTTATCTTATTTGCCATCTATGTTACTCAGCTGGAGTTATCATAGAAGGAGACATCCCCATTGAGGAGGATAAGCCCATCACTAAGAAGAGGATGGAGCAAACAAGAGAGCCCACTCATGGATCCCGAGAGACGCATGAGGAAGCTCATCACCAAGAAATCCCGGAGATGCCTCAAGGGATGCACGTTCCTCCCAACAACTATTGGGAACAACTCAACACTTCTCTAGAAGATTTGAGTTACAATATGGATCAATTAAGGGTGGAACATCAAGAGCACTCCATCATTCTCCATGAAATTAGAGAAGATCAAAGAGCAATGAGGGAGGAGCAACAAAGGCAAGGAAGAGACATAGAAGAGCTCAAGGACATCATTGGTTCTTCAAGAAGAAAGCGCGACCATCACTAAGGTGGACTCATTCCTTGTTCTTATTTCTCTATTTTTTTTCAGTTTTTATGCTATATGTTTGTTTATGTTTTGTGTCTCTACTTCATGATCATTAGTATGTAGTAACTATGTCTTAAGGCTATGAATAAATCCATGAATCCTTCACCTCTCTTAAATAAAAAATGTTCCTAATTCAAAAGAACAAGAAGTACATGAGTTTTGAATTTATCC
>NC_029775.3:31459338-31499651 GCF_000817695.3 Arachis duranensis
TTGATTCTTGAAGCAAGAAAAAGCAGTGAAAAAGCAAAAGCTGGCAAAAAAAAATAGAAAGAAAAAGAAAAAGCAGGCAGAAAAAGCCAATAGCCCTTAAAACCAAAAGGCAAGGGTAAAAAGGATCCAAGGCTTTGAGCATCAATGGATAGGAGGGCCCAAGGAAATAAATCCAGGCCGAAGTGGCTAAATCAAGCTATTTCTAACCATGTGCTTGTGGCATGCAGGTCCAAGTGAAAAGCGTGAGACTGAGTGGTTAAAGTCGTGATCCAAAGCAAAAAGAGTGTGATCAAGAGCTCTGGACACCTCTAACTGGGGACTTTAGCAAAGCTGAGTCACAATCTGAAAAGGTTCACCCAGTCATGTGTCTGTGGCATTTATGTATCCGGTGGTAATACTGGAAAAAAAATGCTTAGGGCCACGGCCAAGACTCATAAAAGTAGCTGTGTTCAAGAATCAACATACTTAACTAGGAGAATCAATAACACTATCTGAAATTCTAAGTTCCTATAGATGCCAATCATTCTAAACTTTAAAGGATAAAGTGAGATACCAAAACTATTCAGAAACAAAAAGCTACAGGTCCCTCTCATCTAGTTAGAACTAATATTCATTGATATTTTGAGCTTTATAGTATATTCTCTTCTTTTTATCCTATTTGATTTTTAGTTGCTTGTGGACAAGCAACAATTTAAGTTTGGTGTTGTGAGGAGCGGATAATTTATACGCTTGTTGGAATTATTTTTAGGTAATTTTTAGTAGGATCTAGCTACTTTTAGGGATGTTTTCATTAGTTTTTATGCTAAATTCACATTTCTGGACTTTACTATGAGTTTGTGTGTTTTTCTGTGATTTCAGGTATTTTTTGGCTGAAATTGAGGGACCTGAGCAAAACTCTGATAAAAGGCTGACAAAAGGACTGCTGATGTTGTTGGATTCTGACCTCCCTACACTCGAAATGGATTTTATGGAGCTACAAAACTCTAAATGGCGCACTCTCAACAACGTTAGAAAGTAGACATCCAGAGCTTTCTAGCTATATATAATAGTCCATACTTTATTCGAGATTAGATGACATAAGCTGGCGCTCAACGCCAATTCCATGTTACATTCTGGAGTCAAACGCCATAAACACGTCACGAACCAGAGTTGAACACCAAAAACACGTTACAACTTTGCGTTCAACTCCAAGAGAAGCCTCTGCACGTGTAAAGCTCAAGTTCAGCCTAAGCAAAAACCAAGCGGGCCCCCAGAAGTAGATTTCTGCATCAATTACTTCTGTAAACCCTAGTAGCTAGTCTAGTATAAATATGACATTTTACTATTGTATTAGAGGTCTTTTCTTTTGACAATATAGTCTTTGACCACATCTTTGGATGTTTAGTTCTTAGACCATGGGGGCTAGCCATTTCGCCATGCTTAGACCATCACTTATGTATTTTCAATGGTGGAGTTTCTACACACCATAGATTAAGGGTGTGGAGCTCTGCTGTACCTCGAGTTTTAATGCAATTACTACTATTTTCTATTCAATTCAGTTTATTCCTATTCTAAGATATTCGTTGCACTGAACCATGACGAATGTGATGATCCATGACACTCATCATCATTCTCACCTATGAACGCGTGACTGACAACCACTTCCGTTCTACCTTAGACCGAGTGCATATCTCTTGGATTCCTTAATCAGAATCTTCGTGGTATAAGCTAAAATTGATGGCGGCATTCATGAGAATCCGGAAAGTCTAAACCTTGTCTGTGGTATTCCGAGTAGGATTCAGGGATTGAATGACTGTGACGAGCTTCAAACTCGCGATTGTTGGGCATGATGACAAGCGCAAAAGAATCAATGGATTCTATTCCGACATGATCGAGAACCGACAGATGATTAGCCGTGCTGTGACAGAAGCATTTGGACCTTTTTCACTGAGAGGATGGGATGTAGCCATTGACAACGGTGATGCCCTACATACAGCTTGCCATGGAAAGGAGTAAGAAGGATTGGATGAAGGCAGTAGGAAAGCAGAGATTCAAAAGGAGCACAGCATCTTCATACGCCTATCTGAAATTCCCACCAATGATTTACATAAGTATTTCTATCTTTATTTTCTGTTTATTTCTTATTATTATTCGAAAACTCCATAACCATTTATTTTCCGCCTAACTGAGATTTACAAGATGACCATAGCTTGCTTCATACCAACAATCTCCGTGGGATCGACCCTTACTCACGTAAGGTTTATTACTTGGACGACCCAGTGCACTTGCTGGTTAGTTGTGCGAAGTTGTGAAGAAAGTGCTGAGTTATAAACGCGCATACCAAGTTGAATGCCATTGTTAGAGATCACAATTTCTGCACCAAGTTTTTGGCGCCGTTGCCGGGGATTGTTCGAGTTTAGACAACTGACGGTTCATCTTGTTGCTCAGATTAAGTAATTTTCTTTTTGTTTTGTTTTCAAAAATTTTTCAAAAATGTTTCAAAAATTTATCACCTGTTTTCGAAAATTTTCAGAGTTTTTAAAAGTGAATTCTAGAGTTTCAGGTAACATGTTGAAGCCTGGTTGGCTGTAAAGCCATGTCTAATTCCTAGACCGGAGCTTTAGACTAACATTATATGATTCCTGGAATTCTGATTGAGGACTTTGGATTCATTACTTCCTTTTTCCATAATATGTTTTCGAAAAAAATAAAATAAAAATACAAAAAATTTTATAAAATCATAAAAATCAAAAATATTTTTGTGTTTCTTGTTTGAGTTTTGAGTCAAATTTTAAGTTTGGTGTCAATTGCATGTTTTTAAAAAATTATGCATTTTTCGAAAATTCATGCATGGTGTTCTTTATGATCTTCAAGTTGTTCTTGGTAAGTCTTCTTGTTTAATCTTGATGTTTTCTTGTTTTGTGTCTTTTGTTGTTTTTCATATGCATTTTTGCATTCATAGTGTCTAAACATTAAAAATTTCTAAATTTGGTGTCTTGCATGTTTTCTTTGCATCAAAAACTTTTTGAAAAATATGTTCTTGATGTTCATCATGATCTTCAAAGTGTTCTTGGTGTTCATCTTGACATTCATAGTGTTCTTGCATGCATTATGTGTTTTGATTCATAATTTTCATGTTGTAAGTCATTTTTGTTGTTTTTCTCTCTCATCATTAAAAAAATTCAAAAATAAAAAAAATTTTATCTTTTCCTTTTTTCTCTCATAAATTTCAAAAATTTGAGTTGACTTAGTCAAAAATTTTTAAAACTTAGCTATTTCTTATAAGTCAAGTCAAATTTTCAATTTTAAAAATCCTATCTTTTCAAAATCTTTTTCAAAAATCAAATCTTTTTCATTCTTTTATTATTATTTTTGAAAATTTTTAAAATTTATTTTCAAAATCTTTTTCTTATCTTTATTTCAAAATTTTCGAAAACTTTACTAACAATCAATGTGATTGATTCAAAAATTTGAAGTTTGTTACTTTCTTGTTAAGAAAGGTTCAATCTTTAAATTCTAGAATCATATCTTTTAAGTTTCTTGTTAGTCAAGTAATCAATTTTAATTTTAAAAAATTAAATCTTTTTCAAAATATCTTTTTCAATCATCTTTTTAAAATATCTTTTTCAAATTATATCTTTTTTTTTTAAATTCAACTTCAAAATATCTTTTCTAACTTCTTATCTTTTCAAATTTGAATTTCAAATCTTTTTCAACTAACTAGTTTACTTTTTGTTTGTTTTAACTATATCTTATCTTTTTCAAAACCACCTAACTACTTTCCTCTCTCAAATTTTTGAAAATTACCTCCCTCTTTTTCAAAAGTCTTTTAATTAACTAATTGTTTTAAATTTTAATTTTAATTTTATTTCTTCTCTTAATTTTCGAAAATCACTAACCCTTTTTCAAAATTAATTTTCGAATTCTCTCCCTCTCATCTTCTTCTATTTATTTACTAACTCTTCTCTTCATCTCAAGAATCTGAACCTATCTTCACCCTTGTGTTTGTATTCTTACCTTTTCCTTCTTCTATTCCTTTCTTCTTCTACTAACATAAAGGAATCTCTCTACTGTGGTAAAGAGGATCCCTATTATTATTTTTTGTTCCCTTCTTTTTTATATGAGCAGAAGCAAGGACAAGAATATTCTTGTTGAGGCAGATCCTGAACCTGAAAGGACTCTGAAGAGGAAACTAAGAGAAGCTAAATTACAACAGTCCAGAGACAACCTTATAGATATTTTTGAAAAGGAAGAGGAGATGGCAGTCGAAAATAATAATGCAAGGAGGATGCTTGGTGACTATACTACACCTACTTCCAAAATTATTCTTATTTCTTTGACATAGAGACTCCCGTTTTTTCTTGTCTCTTGTTAGTTTAGGACAACCAAAATCACCATGGATCCAAATGGGAGTACACAACCCAAAATAATTTGGGGTGCCTATACAGCTCCCACTCCTGACTTCCATGGAAGGAGTATTAGTGTAGCTCCTATTGAAATAGATGACTTTAATGTCAACATAAACCTGATCATGCTAATACAGCGAAAAATTCCAGTTTCATGGATGCCCACAGGAAGACCCCGAGAAATTCATCTCTAACTTTTTGTAGTTCTGTGACACTGTAGAGACCAATTAGAATGGATCTTAAAGCCTCCAGGCTAATACTCTTCCCATTTGCAATGAAGGATCAAGCAAAGATTTAGTGGAATAATAAACCCAGAGGAAGTTTGAACACTTGGGATAAGCTTGATAACAAATTCTTGAATAGGTTCTCCCCCTCACAGAGATTGACTAAGATAATGACAGACATTCAAACCTTCAGGCAGGAAGAGAGCGAGTCCCTCTTTCATGCTTAGTAGAGGTTCAAGCGGATGATAAGGAAATGCCCTCCCGAGATGTTCTCAGATTGGATCAGGATAGACATCTTCTATGAAAGTCTCAGTGAGATGGCCAAGAGGTCACTAGATCACTCTACAGATGCTCTTTGCACGTGAGACGCTTAAAGAGGTGCAGGAACTCATTGAGGTAGATGAAATTTACCAGTACATACACCCATATGAGGAGACTACAGTTAGGAAAGAAGCTCTAACAATGGAGATTGTAGCTACAATCCTTGCTGAGCACGAACTTATGTTGGAACAAATATATATTCACACCCAAAAATCGAGTAGCATGCAGAGTCAAGTTGCCGAGGTTCATAGTTCTCTTTTAGATACTCCTCGTGATATGAGCGTTAATTTCCCTTATGGTGAAACTCACAACTATGGATAGTGGAAATCTGAGCAGGTTAATTACATGGAAAACTCCTCTAAAAATCCCTACGATGCCCTTTATTCTTAGACTTTTAATCAAGGGTGGAGGAATCACTCATGCAGCAAGGAAGTTTAATGCCCAGGAGGGGGCAGAGCTGAAATTGAACACCCAGGAGGGGTCAAAATAGAAGTTGAATGCCCAAGAGGGAGCAGAGATAAAGTTGAACGCCCAGGAGGGGGCAGAGTTGAAGTTGAACGCCAGGAGGGGGCAAAATGGAAGTTGAACACCCAGGAGGGAGCAGAGCTAAAGTTGAACGCACAGGGGGAGTAGAGTAGATGTTGAACACCTAGAGAGGGGCGTAATAGACATTAATTCAAAAGACATTCCCCCATAGGCACCCTGACAACCCCTTCTCAGTCACTCTGGACACTCATCCTGCATTACCGAAGACCTCAGAGTACAAAGCCAGATTACCATATCCTCAGCAAATTCAGAGACCTCTCACTCTTCCCAGTGACACAGTACCTACCCCAAGAGAAGAGTGCAAGGCCATAGTTGCTGAAGGACCAGAGTAAATAGAAACACCAGAAGAGGCTAAGAGCGTTAAAATGCACCCTCAGAAGTCACAAGAGGAGATTGAGGGCAAGTAATTCGTTCAGTTCTTATACAATATCCCTTTTACTGAGTTGTTTGAGGAGGTGCATCCCTATAGGGCCTTCGTAGAAAGCCTGGTGCTCTTTGGGAAGGAGACCTTGAAAGAATATGGAACAATGGTCTTCACCAAGGAGGCCGAATCCAAGGAGGTGTGCGTTGCTGAGGAATTAAAGGAAGAAAAGGCTCAAGATGAAAGGCTATTGCTGCGCATCCCATTGGGGGATAGGAGCCTGAAGTATCACACCCTCAGAAGCCCTAGAAAGTGACCAAGGATGATACCCACTCCAGTTCTTGGAAGTCCCTAAGAAGCTGTAAATCAATATTTCTTCTTATAAGACTTCGGAGCAAAGACTTCTCTCTGCTGCACGTATGAAGAGCTTACCCCCTGAATAGGAGGCCTTAAATGGAGATAAAACAGATGTTCTGACTAAAGAGTGCAATACACTAATTTAGAATAAGCTGCCAAGAAAGATACCAGACCCAAGGAGTTTTTAGGTTCTATGTACTATTGAAAAGATCACTTTTGACAAAACCCTGTGTGATCTGGGCTTATGTTTAAATCTGATACCTCCATCTGTGATGAATAAGTTGTAAATCCAACTGGCACAGGCAACAAGGATTACCCTGCAAATGGCTGGCCAGTCCTTGACGCAGGCATATAGGCTAGTGGAGAAAGCACTAGACAAGGTTGGGGAGTTATTCCTCCTAACAGACTCTGTAATCCTCGACAAGGGAAAAGACACAAATGACTCCCTTATTAATGTTGAAAGAAACGAATTGGTGGTGAGGTCGCATGAGGACTACATGGTTTTCAAGGTTTATAAACCTCCGCCACCCCCTGCTAAGGAAGGTACTTGCATACAGAATTCAACATTCAAGCCTTCTCCCTTCGATGGAACCAAGTCAATTCCCCCTAACACCAAACCTTGGTGTTGGGTATGCACTATCACCCAAGGAGGAAGGTCCCAAGAGGAAGATACCTAAGCGATGGAGAAACAAAAAGATCCCTACTGAAGGTTTCTCACCTGGGATAAGGGTGGTATTCACTGCAAGCCCAATCCTACCTCATGCAGTGAACAGGATCCTGTCTCTTGAGCTTATTAAACTGATCCATGAGAGCACAGGAAGGAAGCTCCTAGTAAGGGGTGGGGATTTAATCCTCTATGACTATCTTCCTCTTTGAAAGAGCTGACCGTCAAGCTAGTAACGGTAAAGAAGCGCTTGTTGGGAGGCAACCCAACTATATGTATCCTCTAGTTTAATTCTTTTTTATTTCAGTTTTCTTTAGTTCGAGTTTTTTTTAGTAAATTTTTATTTGCCGTTGATTTTCATAGTTTTCCTAGCTTTTCCAATGTTTGTGATCATGCATAGTGCTTAGAACAGAAACAGGAACTCTTGGCAAGGAAAACAGAACACCCTGGAGTATGCCCCTTGCTGGCATTCAATGCCAGAAGGGAGAAGAGAGCATGGACGTTCAATCCCCATAAGGAAACAGAGAGAACAAAGTTTTCTTTGTTTGGGGACAAGCAAACTTTTTAAGTTTGGTGTTATAGAGCAAGCTCTGGATTTATGTTATCGTCAATAGCACCAAAGGAAGGTGAATCATCTTCATGGAAGATCAACAGCCACCATAACTAAGGTGGTTAAGTTTCATGATCCCTTCCTTTATCTTATCCCATGTTTTCTATTCTAACTTTTGCATGATCACTCTTAGAATTTCCTTGCTTTAGCAGTTTATTTTTGAAATTTTAATGGTTAGAAGATGTCTTATGTATTGGCCACTAAACTTTAAAAAAAAAAATTTTTGAAAAAGAAGTAGTAAAATACATGAGATTTTGAGTTATATATTATGAGTTATTCTAGTTACCTTGATATGGTGGCCTTATCTTTATTTTTTGAATGTATGAATTAATTGTGCATAATTGACATTGAAATTGAGCATATTGACTCTTAAAGAACAGTGAATTTAGAGAAGTATTATTGATTCTATGAAAAATAAAAAAGATTGATTCTTGAAGCAAAAGAAACAGTGAAAAAAATAATAACAATAGAAAAATAAAACGAAAAACTAAAAGAACAAGGATCCAAGGCTTTGAGCATCAATGGTTAGGAGGGTCAAAATTGGCCTAAAAAGCTCAAATGAGTTACTATCCCTAACTATATGCTTGTGGTGTGAAGGTGTGAAGAAAATCTTAAGACTGAGCATTTAAAGTCATAATCTAAAGCAATAAAGAGTATGCTTAATAACTCTGAGCATCACTGTCTAGGAATTTAAGCAAAGCTAGATTCAAATCCAAAGGGTTCTCCCAGTTAAGTGCTTGTGGCATTTATGTATCAGGTGGTAATACTTGAGAACAAAATGCTTAGAGTCACGGCTAGGCTCAAAGGTAAAAAGCACCAAAAAGAAGTTGTGTTCAAGAATCAAGAAAAACAAAAAGAGGAGAATCAATAATACCATCTGGATTCTAGTTCTAAAGGATGCCAATATTTCTGATCTTCAAAGAAAAGTGAGATGCTAAAATTGTTCAGAAATATAGAGCTAATAGCCCCATTCAGTAGTTGGATCTGAGCTTCATTGACAACTATGAGACCTCATGTATTTTTCTCCACTTTAGTCTTATCTTGTTTTTGGTTGCTTGAGGATAAGCAACAATTTAAGTATGGTGTTATGATAAGTGGATATCTTATACGCTTTTTCATAGCATTTTCATAGTATTTTTAGTTAGATTTTATTAATTTTTATTATGTTTTAGTGTAAATTTCATCTTTTGGATGCTACTTTGAGTTTTTTTTTTTTATGTTTTTCTATGATTTTAGGTGATTTTTGGGAAAAAATTGGCAAAGTTGGCAAAGCCTTGTTCAGAGACGAAGAAAGGATAGCAGATGTTGTCAAATCCTGACCTCCGTGCATCCCAACGAGCATATCTTGAGCAATAGAGGTCCAATTGACGCGTTCTCAATAGCATTGGAAAGCTAACTTTCAGAGCTTTCCATAAATATATAATTGTTTGTACTTCTTTTCTAGAATCAATCACTCAAAATGGGTGTTGAACGACCACTTCTGGAGTTCAACGCCCAAAGAGGAGCAAGCCCCAAGTTGAATGCCCAAAATTGGCATTCAACACCAGCCAGGGAGCATGGACATGTGTTGAACACCCAGAATCCAAGTTCAACACCAGCCAGGAACCAGAAGCCAATGAATTCACCCCCGTCTCCAAGTTGAACGCCCAAAACCTAAGTTAGACGCTAGGCATCTGCCCAAACACTCACCAAGTGGGCCCCAAAGTTGATTTTAACACTCTTTTGCTTATCTAAATTTATCCTTGTAAATTTAAATTTTAAATTAACATCTTTTAGGTTTAGCTTTTACTATTTAAAGAGGAGATCACTTAGGAATTAATCATGCCTCCCAGGAGGGGAGAAGCACAGACACATTACTTTGCACCTTCTTCCTTATTTTCTTTGTAAAGCATGAGCAACTAAACCTCCTAGGTTAAGGTTAGGAGCTCTGCTAATTCCTATGGATTAATAATATTACTCTCTTTACTCTAATATATATTTGATTCTATTCTAAGATGTATTGTCGTTCTTTATCCAAATGAGATTGGGTATGTCCCTTCTCTACATGAGTTCTTGTGATACCAGGAAAAGTTCACTTGAGCTAAAGCTTGAGAATACATCACCTGAACCAATAATTCATCTGGGCTAATTGAGGATATGTAACATATAATCTGGTTAGTTATGGGTTGGTGCACGAAATAAGAACTCACACAACTGAACCAGCAAGTGCACTGGGTCGTCCAAGTAATACCTGAGGTGAGTCAGGGTCGATCCCACAGAGATTGTTGTTTTGAATCAAGCTATGGACACCTTATAGATCTTAGTCAGGCAATTAGAAAAGATAGGTTGTTGATATAAACGCATAAAACAGGAATAGGAATGAAATTACTGATAGGAAGAATTATTATTGGTCTAGAATTTTCTCTTATAGAAATAAGAACTTCATTGTAAGCATAGCTCCAAACCGGTAGTCAATCTTTAAATCAAATTTAAATTATTAGTTGTCACAAGTAACAAACCCCAATGAAAGTTAACCGAAGTATTTAAACCTCAGCTCGTCTCACAAGGAGTTACAATGAAGTGCTCAATTATTGGCTATGAAGGAACAAAATGGGTTTGATTTTATAAAGGGACAAGAAAAATAAGTGACAAAAAAGGTAAATCAAGTAACTAAAGGAAGTAATTAATAAAGAGAGACATTCATGGCAGGGATTGAGAATATAGACTTTCTATCCTAGTCACCAATAACAATAATTAACAAGAATTTATCTTATCTAGTTAACTCTAGTATTGGAAGAAGGTACAAAGTTATCTTCATACAAGAGAAAGTCAAATAAGACTAGCTAATCTCAATCTAAAAGTCCTAGTCAACTCACTAATTGAATTAGCAAGAGATTATAGTCAATGAAAATTATATTAACTAACAACTCTAGATCACCAATTTGAATTGGGTATTAATGACCCAAGATTGCCTAATTCCTCTTTCCAAGCTAAGAATGCTCAAAAGCTACTCTAACATCCAACCAAGCATTTTGTCGAATACTTGGAAGACAATAAAGGAAAGCACAATAAATTACAAGAAATATAAAATCTAACAACTACCCAATGCAAGCGATCAACAATAAACAATGCAATTAACCATAAGAACATAAAAGAAACATCAATTGCATTAATTGAAAACCTAATCCAACATAAGCATCCATCTACTAAAAAGAGGCACACAAAGGAAATTAACAAGGAAACTAAGAGAATTACACTACTAGAGCATGAAAAATGTAGAGAAAACAAGATGATAACAAGAAATTGAGCTTAGATCTAAGATAAAAATAATCCTAAGAACCCTAATTCTAGAGAGAAGAGGGAGCTTTTCTCTCTAGAAACTAAACTACATGATACCTAAGCTACACTAAGTGCTCCCCCTGTCCAATCTTCAATTCTGCATGAAATAGTCCTTGGAATCAGTTGGATTTGGGCCTGGGCAGCTCAAAAATCGCCCATAGCATTTTCACTTTAATGAGGTCACGGCAAGCATCGACGCGTACACATGGGTCACGCGTACGCGTCGCTTGACATTTTACCATCCACGTGTACGCGTCATGTCACGCGTATGCGTCTGTTATGCGTGCGCGTCGGTGGATGCACTCCAAATCTTTTATTTTCCATGAGTTCTCCACTTTACATGCTTTTCTCTTCACTCCTTTGATGCATTCTTAGCCCTTTTCAATCCTGAATTCACTAACAAACACATCAAGGCATCTAGTGAAATCAAAGGTGAATTAAAATTACCAAATTAAAGGCCTAAAAAGCATATTTTTACACTTCAGCCCAAAAAATAAGGGAGAATTACAAAACCATGCTATGTCATTGAATAAATGTGGGAAAAGGTGATAAAATATCCCAAATTAAGCACAAGATAAACAAAAAAATTGGGGTTTATCAAACCTCCCTACACTTAAACCAAGCATGTCCTCGTGCTAAAATCAAGAAAGACAGGAAAAGGGGTATGAACATTTATTCAATGTAAATATTCTATCTAAATACAACTACCTAAATTCATGCAATTACTTGGTCAGAACAAATCGATTTCCAGGAAAATGTATATATATAAGCATAGGGACTAGTGTAATAGAAATCAAATCAAACCCACAATTGAATTGAATTATTAAGAAGATTTACAAACTTGCAAGAAAAGGGATGATCATGGTGAAAACATATAATTGAGCAATCGAACCCTCTCGGGATGTGTATTTGCTCTAATCACTCAAGTGTATAGGGTTGATTCACTCAATTATCCCCTAATCATGCTTTCCAAGATTTGTTTTTCATCTAACAATCAACAATTATTTCATGCATGCATACAAATATCATGAGGTCTTTTCATAAGGCTGTAATGGAACTAGGGTAAAGGATAGGCTCAAAATTGGCTAAAAGTGGAAGATAAAAGACAGGCTATTTGGGACAAGTGAGCTAATGAAACAATGGCCTCAATCATATAAATGCATGTATACACAAAATAATAGACATATAGAATCAAGCAAATCCAAGATTACAATCATAGAAAGAGAATAATCACACAAGAATGAAGGTAAGTGGTTATGTAATGTAACCACACAATTAGGCTCAAATCACACATGCTTGTGTTCTTAGCTCAAAAACATGATCCATAATATATGTATTCAAGAATGTTCTAAATTTTTTTTTCAATTGGGGTGGTGCCCTATAATTAAATTCTTGGAAAAATTCATTGTTTTGACTAAGCTTATTATATGTATCCTAGATGCAATGTTGTGATTGAGAAAGTTAAAAAAAACCTTTAGCTTAATTCCCTTTTTCCATCAAACCAAATTCATATATGCAAAAAGGGTAAACTAAGCTCAATAATCCACATTTTCCAATCTCAAGCAATGAGCTAAATTAACTATATATATATATATAAATGCAATAAACTAAAACAAAAGTATTCAAAATAGCTAATATATACAATAATCCCAAAAAGTGCAATAATATAAAATGTGCAAATACTAAAAATAAAACAGAATAAAGCTAAATAAAACAAGGAATAAATGACCATTTGTACCCATAAAAGATGAAAACACAAACATATGTAGCCATACTAAATCAAAACTAAACTTGTACCCACGCAAGATGCCCTCCGTGTGACAAAAGTACCCTACGTGGCACTCTAACCCTCCAAAGACAGGGTACTTTTGTCACACGGAGAACATCTTACATGGGTACAAGTTTAGTTTCGATTTAGTGTGGGTATATATGTCAGCCTTTTCATCTTTTATGGATACAAATGGTGATTTATTCATAAAACAAGAGTCTGAAAATGGTCACTGATGAGCGGATAATTTATACACTTTTTTGCATTATTTTTAGGTAGTTTTTAGTAGGATCTAGCTACTTTTTAGGATGTTTTTATTAGTTTTTAAGAAAAATTCACATTTCTGGAATTTACTATGAGTTTTTGAGTTTTTCTATGATTTCAGGTATTTTCTGGCTGAAATTGAGGGACCTGAGCAAAAATCTGATTCAGAGGCTAACAAAGGACTGCAGATGCTATTGGATTCTGACCTCCCTGCACTCGAAGTGGATTTTCTGGAGCTATAGAACTTCAAACCGCTCGCTCTCAAATTCGTTGGAAAGTAGACATCCAGAGCTTTCCAGCAATATATAATAGTCCATACTTTGCTCAAGTTTTGATGACGCAAACTGGCGTTCAAACGCCCCTTCTCTACCCTATTCTGAAGTCAAAACGCCAGAACTGGCATAAAAGCTGGAGTTAAACGCCCACACTGGCACCAAAGCTGGTGTTTAACTCCAAGAGAAGCCTCTACACGTGTGAAGCTCAATGCTCAGCCCAAGCACACACCAAGTGGGCCCAGAAGTGGATTTCTGCATCATTCACCTAATTCTGTAAACCCTAGTAGCTAATTTCATTATAAATTGGACCTTTCACTATTGTATTTTCATCTTTTGATCATCTTTTGATCTCTTGATCACATTTTGGGGAGGCTGGCCTCACGGCCATGCCTGAACCTTGTTCTTATGTATTTTCAACGGTGGAGTTTCTACACACCATAGATTAAGGTATGGAGCTCTGCTGTTCCTCGAGTATTAATGCAATTACTATTGTTCTTCTATTCAATTTAGCTTATTCTTATTCTAAGATATTCGCTGCACTTCAACATGATGAATGTGATGATCCGTGACACTCATCATCATTCTCACCTATGAACGCGTGACTGACAACCACTTCCGTTCTACCTTTGAACGAGCGTGTATCTCTTAGCCTCCATTCCGAAAGATTGGAGTCTTCATGGTATAAGCTAGAATTATTGGCGGCCATTCCTGAGATCCGGAAAGTCTAAATCTTGTCTGTGGTATTCCGAGTTGGATCTGAAAGGAGATGACTGTGACGAGCTTCAAACTCGCAAGTGTTGGGTGTAGTGACAGACACAAAAGAATCACCGGATTCTATTCCAACATGATCGAGAACCGACAGATGATTAGCCATGCGGTGATAGCACATTTGGACCATTTTTACTGAGGACGGGAGGTAGCCATTGACGCCGGTGAAACCCAACATACATATTGCCATGAAAAGGAGTATGAAGGATTGGATGAAGTCAGTAGGAAAGCAGAGATTCAACAGGAACAAAGCATCTCTATGCACTTATCTGAAATTCTCACCAATGAATTACATAAGTATCTCTATCTTTACTTTATGTTTTATTTATCTTTTTGCTTATTAAAACTCCATACCCATTTGAATCCGTCTGACTGAGATTTACAAGGTGACCATAGCTTGCTTCAAGCCGACAATCTCTGTGGGATTGACCCTTACTCACGTAAGGTATTACTTGGATGACCCAGTGCACTTGCTGGTTAGTTGTGCGGATTTGTGACAAAGTGTGATTCACGTTTGAGAGCACCAAGTCTATTGGCGCCATTGTTGATGATCACAATTTCGTGCACCAAGTTTTTGGCGCCGTTGCCGGGGATTGTTCGAGTTTGGACAACTGCCGATTCATCTTGTTGCTCAGATTAGGTAATTTTCTTCTTATTTCAACTTTTATTTTGTTTTCAAAAATTTTTCAAAAAAAAAATTTTTCTTCTTTTTTGTTTTTCCAAAATCAATTTTCGAAAAAAACCAAAAAAATTCATAAAATCATAAAAACTAAAAAATATTTCATGGTTCTTGTTGAATCTAGGGCCAAACTTTAAGTTTGGTGTCAATTGCATGATTGTAATTTTCTTGCAAATTTCGAAAAACATGCACAATGTTCTTGATGATCTTCAAGCTGTTCTTGATGAACTGCCTTGTTTGATCTTCATGATTTCTTGTTTTGCACTACATGATGTTTTACATGTGCATTCTTGCAAAGCATATGGCCCAAACATGGGAAAGTTCTAAGTTTGGTGTCTTGCAAGTTTTCTTTTATGGAAAACTAAGTTCTTGATGTTCATCTTGATCTTCGATATTGTTCTTGGTGTATGTTCATCTTGACATTCATAATGTTCTTGCATATATCTTGTGTTTTGATCTAAGAATTATATGTTTTAACTCATTTTGCTGTTTTTCAAAATTGAAAATATATCTTCTTGAATAAAGGATTTAGCAAAATGAAGGTCCAAGAACATAAAGTAGAGGAATTACAGAGAAAAGCTAGGCGTTTAAACGCCCAGTAAGGAAGGAAAACTGTCGTTTAAACGCCAGCCAGGGTATCTGGCTGGGCATTTAAACGCCCAAACCATATAGCAATTGGGCGTTAAATGCCCAAAACATGCAGCTCCTGGGTGTTTAACGCCAGGATGACACAAGGAGAGAAATTTTGTTTTCAAATCAAATCTTTTTCAAATCTTCATAATTTTTCAAAATCAAATCTTTTTGAAATCAAATATTTTCAATCATATCTTTTTCAAAATCATATCTTTTCAAACATATCTTTTTCAAAAAAATCAATTCTTTTTAATTTTCTTTTCAAATCTTTTTCAAAATAAATTTCAATCATATCTTTTCAAACATATCTTTTTCAAAATCAATTTCAAAATCTTTTCTAACTTCTTATCTTTTCAAAATTAATTTTCAAATCTTTTTCAATTAACTAATTGTTTTGAATTTTCAATTTTATTTTCGAAAATCTCCCTCCCTTTTTCTCATTTTCTTATTTGAACACTAACATTCATCCTCCATTGTCAATTCGGACTCACTCCTTCTTTGTGTGTTTGAATTCTACCTTACCTCCTTCTTCTATTCTTATTTTCCTCTGACACCTCAATGAATCTCTATACTGTGACATAGAGGATTCCATATTTTCTTTGTTTTCTTTTCTTTCATATGAGCAGGAACAAAGATAAAGGCATACTTGTTGAAGCTGATCCTGAACCTGAAAGGACTCTGAAGAGGAAGCTAAGAGCAGCTTAAGCACAAAACTCTGAAGAGGACCTCACTGAAATTTTTGAAAAGGTGGCAACAACAGAAACAATTATGGCCGAACCAAACAACAATGCAAGGAAGATTCTTGGTGATTTTACTACACCAACTTCCAACTTCTATGGAAGAAGCATCTCAATCCCTGCCATAGGAGCAAATAATTTTGAGCTAAAGCCACAATTAGTTTTTCCACTACAACAGAATTGCAAGCTTCATGGACTTCCATCAGAAGATCCCTATCAGTGCTTAACTGAGTTCTTGCAAATCTGTGATACTGTTAAGACCAATGGAGTTGATCATGAAGTCTACAAGCGTATGCTTTTCCCTTTTGCTGTAAGAGATAGAGCTAGAACATGATTAGACTTACAACCTAGAGATAGACTGGACTCTTGGGATAAGCTGGTCACGACTTTCTTAGACAAGTTCTTTTCTCCTCAAAAGCTGAGCAAGCTTAGAGTGGATGTTCAGACTTTCAGACAGAAAGAAGGTGAATCCCTCTATGAAGCTTGGGAAAGATACAAGCAGCTGACAAAAAAGTGTCCTTCTGACATGCTTTCGGAATGGACCACATTGGATATATTCTATGATGGTCTGTCTGAATTTTCCAAGATGTCACTGGACCACTCTGCAGGTAGATCCATTCACCTAAAGAAAATGCCTGCAGAAGCTCAGGAACTTATTGAAATGGTTGCAAATAACCAGTTCATGTATACCTCTGAGAGGAATCCTATAAGTAATGGGACGCCCCAGAAGAGAGGAGTTATTGAAATTGATGCTCTGAATGCCATACTGGCTCAGAACAAAATATTGACCCAACAAGTCAATATAATCTCTCAGAGTTTGAATGGATTGCAAAATGCATCCAACAGTACTAAAGAAGCATCTTCTGAAGAAGAAGTCTATGATCCTGAGAACCCTGCAATGGCAGAGGTGAATTACATGGGTGAAGCCTTTGGCAACACCTATAATCCTTCATGGAGAAATCATCCAAATTTTTCATGGAAGGATCAATAGAATCAAGGCTTCAATAATAACAATGGTGGAAGAGAAGGTTTAGCAATAGCAAACCTTTCCCATCATCATCTCAGCAACAGACAGAGCATTCTAAGCAGAATCTTCCTAGCTTAGCAAACATAGTCTCTGATCTATTTAAGGCCACTCTTAGTTTCATGACTGAAACAATATCCTCCATTAGAAACTTGGAGGCACAAGTGGGCCAGCTGAGTAAAACGGTTACTAAAACTTCTCCTAGCACTCTCCCAAGCAATATAGAAGAGAATCCCAAAGGAGAGTGCAAGGCCATTGACGTAATCAAAATGGCCAAAACCTTGAAGGAGGAGGAGGACGAAAACTCCAATGAGGAAGACTTCAAGGAACGTCCACCATTCAGTAAGGAGTACCCTAATGAAGAATCAAAGGAATCTGAGGCTCGTACAGAGACCATAGAGATTCCATTGGACTTTCTTTTACCATTCATGAGCTCTAATGATTATTCATCTTCTGAAGAGGATGAAGATATTGTTGAAGGGCAAGTTGCCCAATATTTAGGAGCAATCATGAGGCTAAATGCCAAATTATTTGGTAATGAGACTTGGGAAGGTGAACCTCCCTTGCTCACCAATGAAGTGAATACATTGATTCAGCAAAATTTACCTCAGAAGAAACAGGATCCTGGTAAATTCTTAATATCCTGTACCATAGGCACCATGACCTTTGAAAAAGCTCTGTGTGACCTGGGGTGAGGGTAAACATGATGCCACTCTCTGTAATGGAGAAACTGGGAATCTTTGAGGTACAGGCTGAAAAATTCTCACTAAAGCTGGCGGACAGCTCTATGAAAAAGGCTTATGGACTAGTGAAGGACGTGCTAGTGAAGGTTAAAGGCCTTTACTTCCCTGCTGATTTCATAATCCTAGATACTATGAGGGTTGAGGATGAATCCATCAACCTTGGAAGACCCTTCCTAGCCACAGCAAGAGCTGTGATTGATGTTCACAGAGGAGAGTTGATCCTTCATGCGAATGAAGAATGCCTTGTAGTAAAGACTCAAGGTTCTCCATCTGTAACCATGGGAAGTAAACATGAAGAGCTTCTCCCAATACAGAGTCAAACAGAGCCCCCACGTTCAAACTCTAGGTTTGGTGTTGGGAGGCTACAGCCAAACTCTATGTTTGGTGTTGAGAGATCTCAACCATACTCTGATCATCTGTGAGGCTCCATGAGAGCTCACTGTCAAGCTATTGACATTAAAGAAGCGCTTATTGGGAGGCAACCCAATTTTATTCTAATTTTATCTATGTTATTTTATGTTTTCTTTTAGGTTGATGATTATGTAAAGTCACAAAGACACTCATAAAAATAAAGTAGATGTCAAAAATAGCACACTCTGGAGGAAGGACTTACTGGCATTTAAACGCCAGTAAGGGCAGCAAAATGGGCGTTTAAACGCCCAATCTGGCACCTTTCTGGGCGTTTAAACGCCAGAACAGGGCACTAGACTGGCGTTTACACGCCAAAGCAGGGCAGCAAACTGCCGTTTAGACGCCAGAACAGGAAGGAAAGCTGGCATTTAGACGCCAGAACAGGAAGGAAAGCTGGCATTTAAATGCCAAAACAGGGCAGCAGACTGGTGTTTAAATGCCAGAATTGCACTCTAAGGCGTTGTGAATGCCAAATTAGAGCAGGGATGAGAAATCCTTGGTCCCTCAGGATCTGTGGACCCCACAGGATCCCCACCAACTTCAACTCTCTCTTTCTCCTCTTCACACCTTTCTACAGAACTCTTCCCCAAATACCCTTCACAAATCACCTCCATATATCTTCCCCAAATACCCTTCACCAATCACCTCCTTAACTCTCCCCCACAAACACCTTTTTCCCCTCTTGGCCGAACCCTATACACCCTCCATCTCCTACATTTTCCTCTTCTTCTACATCTTTCCTTCTTCTTTGCTCGAGGACGAACAAATATTTTAAGTTTGGTGTGGTAAGAGTATTGTTTTTTGTTTTTCCATAACCATTTATGGCACTTAAGGCCGGAGAAACCTCTAGAAAGAGGAAAGGGAAGACAAAAGCTTTCACCTCCGAGTCATGGGAAATGGAGAGATTCATCTCAAGGGTCCATAGCTCAGTAGTAGAGCATTTGAATACACATCAAGAGAGCCCACTCATGGACCTCAACAAGAGCATGAAGAAATTCCTCATCAAAAAATTCCTAAGATGCCTCAAGGGATACATTTTCCTCCACACAACTATTGGGAGCACCAAAATCACTAGGGATGGAGCAACAAAGGCAAGGAAGAGGCATAGAGGAGCTCAAGAGCACCATTGGTACTTCAAGAGGATGAAGACGCCACCCACACTAAGGTGGACTCATTCCTGAATCTCCTTGTCTATTTATTTTTCTGTTTTTTGAATTTTTGCTTGATGATCTATCTATGTTTATGTCTTTACTACATGATCATTAGTGTCTAGTGTCTATGACTTAAAGCTATGAATAAATTCTATGAATCCTTCACCTCTCTTAATTACAAAAGAACAAGAAGTACTTGGATTTCAAATTTTATCTTGAAACTAGTTTAATTATTTTGATGTGGTGGCAATAATTTTTGTTCTCTGAATGAATGCTTGAACAATGCATATTTTTTTATCTTATTGTTTATGAATGTTAAAATTATTGGCTCTTGAAAGAATGATGAACAAGGAGAAATGTTATTGATAATCTGAAAAATCATGAAATTGATTCTTAAAGCAAGAAAAAGCGGTGGAAAAAAAAAGAAAAGAGAAAAAAGTTGGCGAAAAAAAAGAAAAAAGAAAAAGAAAAAGCAAGCAGAAGAAGCCAATAGCCCTTTAAACCAAAAGGCAAGGGTAAAAAGAATCCAAGGATTTGAGCATCAATGGATAGGAGGGCCTAAAGGAATAAAATCCAGGCCTAAGCGGCTAAATCAAGCTGTCCCTAACCATGTGCTTGTGGCATGTAGGACCAAGCAAAAAAGCTTGAGACTGAGTGGTTAAAGTCGTGATCCAAAGCAAAAAGAGTGTGCTTAAGAGCTCTGGACACCTCTAACTGGGGACGTTAGCAAAGCTGAGTCACAATCTGAAAAGGTTCACCCAGTTATGTGTCTGTGGCATTTATGTATCCGGTGGTAATACTGGAAAACAAAGTGCTTACGGCCACGACCAAGACTCATAAAGTAGTTGTGTTCAAGAATCAACATAATGAACTAGGAGAATTAATAAAACTATCTAAAATTCTGAGTTCCTATAGATGCCAATCATTCTGAATTTCAAAGGAGAAAGTGAGATGCCAAAACTGTTCAGAAGCAAAAAGCTACAAGCCCCGATCATCTAATTAGGACTAAGTTTCATTGATACTGTGGGATTCATTGTATATTCTCTTCTTTTTATCCTATTTTGTTTTCAGTTGCTTGGGGATAAGCAACAATTTAAGTTTGGTGTTGTGATGAGCGGATAATTTATACGCTTTTTGGCATTGTTTTTAAGTAGCTTTTAGTAGGATCTATCTACTTTTTGGGATGTTTTTATTAGTTTTTAAGAAAAATTCACATTTCTAGACTTTACTATGAGTTTGTGTGTTTTTTTGTGATCTTAGGTATTTTCTGGCTAAAATTGAGGGACCTGAGCAAAAATCTGATTCAGAGGCTGACAAAGGACTGCAGATGCTGTTGGATTCTGACCTCCTTGCACTCGAAGTAGATTTTCTGGAGTTACAGAACTCCAAACGGCTCTCTCTTACTTGCGATGGAAAGTAGACATCCAAAGCTTTCCAACAATATATAATATTCCATACTTTGCTCAAGTTTTGATGACACAAACTGGCATTCAAACGCCCCTTCTCTGCCCTATTTTGATGTCAAAACGCCAGAACTGGCATAAAAGCTGGAGTTAAACGCCCAAACTGGCACCAAAGCTGGCGTTTAACTCCAAGAGAAGCCCCTACATGTGTGAAGCTCAATGCTCAGTCCAAGCACACACCAAGTGGTCCCGGAAGTGAATTTTTACATCATTCACCTATTTCTGTAAACCCTAGTAGCTAGTTTCATTATAAATAGGACCTTTCAGTATTGTATTTTCATCTTTTGATCATATTTTGATCTCTTGATCACATCTTGGGGAGGCTAGCCTCATGGCCATGCCTGAACCTTGTTCTTATG
Source organism: Arachis duranensis (assembly GCF_000817695.3). Lineage (NCBI taxonomy): Eukaryota > Viridiplantae > Streptophyta > Magnoliopsida > Fabales > Fabaceae > Arachis > Arachis duranensis. The sequence continues at coordinate 31,480,400 of NC_029775.3, forward strand.
TATTTTCAACGGTGGAGTTTCTACACCCCATAGATTAAGGTGTGGAGCTCTACTGTTCCTTGAATATTAATGCAATTACTATTGTTCTTCTATTCAATTCAGCTTATTCTTATTCTAAGATATTCACTGCACTTCAACACGATAAATGTGATGATCTGTGACACTCATCATCATTCTCACCTATAAACGCGTGACTGACAACCACTTCCGTTCTACCTTTGAACGAGCGTGTATCTCTTAGCCTCCATTCCAAAAGATCGGAGTCTTCGTGGTATAAGCTAGAATTATTGGCGGCCATTCCTGAGATCTGAAAAGTCTAAACCTTGTCTGTGGTATTCTGAGTAGGATCTGGAAGAGGATGACTGTGACGAGCTTCAAACTCGCAAGTGTTGGGTGTAGTGACAGACGCAAAAGAATCACTGGATTTTATTCCAACATGATCGAGAACTGACAGATGTGCAGTGACAGCGCATTTGGACCATTTTCACTGAGGACGGGAGGTAGCCATTGACGCTGGTGAAACCCAACATACAGCTTGCCATGGAATGGAGTATGAAGGATTGGATGAAGGCAGTAGGAAAGCAGAGATTCAACATGAACAAAGCATCTCTATGCACTTATCTGAAATTCTCACCAATGAATTACATAAGTATCTCTATCTTTACTTTATGATTTATTTATCTTTTTTCTTATTAAAACTCCATACCCATTTGAATCCGCCTGACTGAGATTTACAAGGTAACCATAGCTTGCTTCAAACCGACAATCTCCGTGGGATCGGCCCTTACTCACGTAAGGCATTACTTGGACGACCCAGTGCACTTGCTGGTTAGTTGTGCGGAGTTGTGACAAAGTGTGATTCATGTTTGAGAGCACCAAGTCTATTGGCGCTATTGTTGATGATCACAATTTCGTGCACCAGTCACCCAAGATAGAAATCCCTATCAACGTCAACGACAGTGACCTCCCCATATTTAGAAGAGAGCATCATCCTTAATGCTACGACTGAGACTCGGTGAGAGGGTCAACATCTGCTACTGGCTAAGGCTGAGGCTGTGACTCCATATGGGCCTGTTGTGTCTTTATGGGAGTCTGGATCTGTGTACGTACCTCTAGTGCTAGTCCTCCTCCTCTCGAACCCTGGTGCACGAAATTGTGATCTCAATGGCGCCAACAACTTGGTACGCACAATTGTAATCTCAACTCTTTTTCACAACTTTGCACAACTAACCAGCAAGTGCACTGGGTCGTCCAAGTAATACCCTACGTGAGTAAGGATCGATCCTACGGAGATTGTCGGCTTGAAGCAAGCTATGGTCATCTTGTAAATCTCAGTCAGGCAGATTCAAATGGTTATGGAGGTTTGATAATTAAAAAATAAATAAACATAACATAAAGATAGAGATACTTATGTAATTCATTGGTGGAAATTTTAGATAAGCGTATGGAGATGCGTTATTCCTTCTGAATCTCCGCTTTCCTATTGTCTTCATTCAATCATTCATACTCCTTTCCATGGCAAGCTGTATGTTGGGGGATCACCGTTGTCAATGGCTTTCGTCCGTCCTCTCAGTGAAAATGGTCTAAATGCGCTGTCACCGCACGGCTAATCATCTGTCGGTTCTCACTCATGTTGGAATAGGATCCATTGATCCTTTTACGTCTGTCACTACGCCCAACACTTGTGAGTTTGAAGCTCGTCACAGTCATCCCATCCTAGGTCCAACTCGGAATATCACAGACAAGGTTTAGACTTTCTGGATCTCAAGAATGCTGCCAATTGATTCTAGCTTATACCACGAAGACTCTGATCGTGAACCAGAAGGCTAAGAGATATGCATTCAAGCTCGTTTGCATGTAGAACAGGAGTGTTTATCAGGCAGGCATTCATAAGTGAAAATGGTGATGAGCGTCACATAATCATCACATTCATCATGTTCTTGTGTGCGAATGGATATCTTAGAACAAGAATAAGCATGAATTGAGTAGAAAACAATAGTACTTTGCATTAATACTCGAGGAACAGCAGAGCTCCACACCTTAATCTATGGTGTGTAGAAACTCCACCGTTGAAAATACATAAGTGATGATGGTCCAGGCATGGCCGTGAGGCCAGCCCCCAATGTCTAAGATAGCATGAAACTGATCAAAGGTCCCAGCATGTATAATACAATAGTAAAAGGTCCTATTTATACTAGACTAGTTACTAGGGTTTACAGAAATAAGTAAATGATGCAGAAATCCACTTCCGGGCCTACTTGGCATGTGCTTGGGCTGAGCATTGAAGCTTTCATATGTAGAGACTTCTCTTGGAGTTAAACACCAATTTGCAGCCTGTTTTGGGCGTTTAACTCTAGCTTGTAACCTGTTTCTGGCGTTTAATGCCAGAATAGGGCAAAGAGTTGGCGTTTGAATGCCAATTTGCGTCATCAAAACTCAGGCAAAGTATGGACTATTATATATTGATGGAAAGCCCTGGATGTCTAATTTCCGACGCAATTGAGAGCGCGTCATTTAGGTTTCTGTAGCTCCAAAAAATCCATTTCGAGTGCAGGGAGGTCAGAATCCAACAACATCAGCAGTCCTTTTTCAGCGTCTGAATCAGATTTTTGCTCAAGTCTTTCAATTTCAGCCCGAAAATACCTGAAATCACAGAAAAATACACAAACTCATAGTAAAGTCCAGAAATGTGAATTTTGCTTAAAAACTAATAAAAATATACTAAAAAGTAGCTAGATCCTACTAAAAACTATCAAAAAACAATGCCAAAAGCGTATAACTTACATTGTTGCTTGTCCCAAGCAACTGAAAACAAAATAGGATAAAAAGAAGAGAATATACATTGAATCTCACAATATCAATGAAACTTAGTCCCAATTAGATAAGCGGGGCTAGTAGTTTTTTGCTTCTGAACAGTTTTGGCATCTCACTTTATCCTTTGAAATTCAGAATGATTGGCATCTATAGGGAACTCAGAATTTTAGATAGTGTATTGATTTTCCTAGTTCAGTATGTTGATTCTTGAACACAGCTACTTTATGAGTCTTGGTCGTGGCCCTAAGCACTTTGTTTTCCAGTATTACCACCGGATACATAAATGCCACAGACACATAACTGGGTGAACATTTTCAGATTGTGACTCAGCTTTGCTAAAGTCTCCAATTAGAGGTGTCCAAAGTTCTTAAGCACACTCTTTTTGCTTTGGATGACGACTTTAACCACTCAGTCTCAAGCTTTTCACTTGGACCTTCATGACACAAACACATGGTTAGGGATAACTTGATTTAGCCGCTTAGGCCTGGATTTTATTTCCTTGGGCCCTCCTATCCATTAATGCTCAAAGCCTTGGATCCTTCTTACCCTTGCCTTTTAGTTTAAAGGGCTATTGGCTTTCTCTGCTTGCTTTTTCTTTTTCTTTCTTTCTCTTTTTTTTTCGCTATTTTTTTTCTTTTTCACTGCTTTTTCTTGCTTCAAGAATCAATTTCATGATTTTTCAGATTATCAATAACATTTCTCTTTGTTCATCATTCTTTCAAGAGCCAAAAATTTTAACATTCATAAACTTCACTATAAAAAATATGCAATGTTCAAGCATTCATTCAGAAAACAAAAAGTATTGCCACCACATCAAAATAATTAAACTAACTTCAAGATAAAATTTGAAATCCAAGTACTTCTTGTTCTTTTGTAATTAGGCATATTTTTCATTTAAGAGAGGTGAAGGATTCGTGGAATTATTCATAGCTTTAAGACATAGACACTAGATACTAATGATCATGTAGTGAAGACACAAACATAGATAGCACAAAAAGCATCAAATTTGAAAAATAGAAAAATAAGAACAAGGAAATTAAAGAATGGGTCCACCTTAGTGATGGCGGCTAGTTCTTATTCTTGAAGATCCAATGGAACGCCTGAGCTCCTCTATGTCTCTTTCTTGCCTTTGTTGCTCCTCCCTCATAGCTCTTTGATCTTCTCTAATCTCATGGAGAATAATGGAGTGCTCTTGGTGCTCCACTCTTAGTTGGTCTATGTTGTAACTCAAGCCTTCCAAAGAGGTGTTGAGTTGCTCCCAATAGTTGTGTGGAGGAAAATGCATCCCATGAGGCATCTCAGGGATTTCATAAGGAATTTTCTCATGCTCTTGTTGATGTCCATGAGTGGGCTCTCTTGTTTGCTCCATCCTCTTTTTAGTGATGGACTTGTCCTCTTCAATGAGGATGTCTCCTTCTATGTCAATCCCAGCCGAATTGGATAGGTGACAAATGAGATGAGGAAAGGCTAACCTTGCCAAAGTGGAGGACTTGTCAGCCACCTTGTAGAGTTCTAGAGGTATGATCTCATGAACTTCTACTTCCTCTCTAATCATGATACTATGGATCATGATGGCCTGATCTACAGTCACTTCAGATCGATTGCTAGTAGGAATGATGGAGCGTTGGATGAACTTCAACCATCCTCTAGCCACAGGCTTAAGGTCTGGTCTTCTCAATTGAACTGGCTTGACTCTTGAATCTCTTTTCCATTGAGCTCCTTCCACACATATTTTCATGAGGACTTGGTCCAACCTTTGATCAAAGTTGACCCTTCTAGTGTAAGGGCGTGCGTTTTCTTGCATCATTGGCAACTTGAACGCCAACCTTACATTTTTTGGACTGAAATCTAAGTATTTCCCCCGAACCATTGTAAGCCAATTCTTTGGATTCGGGTTCATACTTTGATCATGGTTCCTAGTGATCCATGCATTGGCATAGAACTCTTGAACCATTAAGATTCCGACTTGTTGAATGGGGTTAGTGAGAACTTCTCAACCTCTTCTTCGGATTTCATGTCGGATTTCCGGATACTCATTTTTCTTGAGCATGAAAGGGACCTCAGGGATCACCTTCTTCTTGGCCACAACTTCATAGAAGTGGTCTTGATGGACCTTTGAGAGAAATCTCTCCATCACCCTTGACTCGGAGGTGGAAGCTTCTGCCTTCCCTTTCCTCTTTCTAGAGGTTTCTCCAGCCTTAGGTGCCATAAATGGTTATGGAAAAACAAAAAGCAATGCTTTTACCATACTAAACTTAAAAGATTTGCTCGTCCTTGAGGAAAAGAAGAAAGAAAGAAAGGGAAGAAGAAGAAAATAGAGGAGATGGATGGAGAGATAAGGGGGTTTTTTGGGGAAGAGGGATGGAGGTGATTGGTGAAGAGAATATAGGGAAGAGAATAGGATTTGATAGGTGAGTGGTGTTTTGGGTAGAGTGTTGTAGAGATGTGTGAGGGGGAGAGAGAGAGAGAGGTGGGGTAGGTGGGGATCATGTGGGGTCCACAGATCCTGAGGGGTCAAGGACTTCTCATCCCTGCTCTATTTAGGCGAGCAAAAACGCCCTTATTGTGCAATCCTGGCTTTTAACGCCAAGCTGTTGCTTGTTTCTAGCGTTAAACGCTAGTTTTGTGCCCTTTTCTGGTGTTAAACGCCAGTCTGGTGCCCATTTCTGGCGTTAAACACCCAGAATGGTGTCAGACTGGGCGTTTAATGCCCATTCTACTACTCTTACTGGCGTTTAAACGCCAATAAGTTCCTCCTCCAAGGTGTGCTATTTTTAATGCTATTTTTGAATTTGTTTTGATTTTTGCAATTGTTTTTGTGACTCCACATGATCATTAACCTAAAGAAAACATAAAATAACATAGATAAATAAAAATTGGGTTGCCTCCCAATAAGCGCTTCTTTAATGTCAATACTTGGACAGTGGGCTCTCATGGAGCCTCACAGATAATCAGAGCATGGTTGTGGCCTCTCCACACCAAAGTTAGAGTTTGGTTGTGGCCTCTCAACACCAAACTTAGAGTTTGGTTGTGGCCTCCCAACACCAAACTTAGAGTTTGAATGTGGGGGCTTTGTTTGACTTTTTATTAAGAGAAGCTTTTTATGCTTCCTCTCCATGTGTACAGAAGGAGAACCTTGAGTCTTGAATACATGGTAGTCCTCATTCAATTGAAGGACCAACTCTCCTCTGTCAACATCAATCACAGCTTTTGCCGTGGCTAGGAAAGGTCTGCCAAGGATAATGGATTCATCTTCCTCCTTCCCAGTGTCTAGGATTATGAAATCAACAGGGATGTAAAGGCCTTCAACCTTTACTAGCACGTCCTTTACTAGTTCATAAGCCTGTTTCATTGATTTGTCTGCCATCTCTAGTGAGATTCTTGCAGCTTGTACCTCAAGGATTCCTAGTTTCTCCATTACAGAGAGTGGCATGAGGTTAATACCTGACCCTAGGTCACACAGAGGCTTCTCAAAGGTCATGGTGCCTATGGTACAGGGTATTAAGAATTTACCAGGATCCTGTTTCTTTTGAGGTAAAGTGTGCTGAACCCAGGTATTCAGTTCATTAATGAGCAAGGGAGGTTCATCCTCCCAAGTCTCATTACCAAATAGCTTAGAATTCAGCTTCATGATTGCTCCTAAATACTAGGTAACATGCTCTTCAACAATGTCTTCATCTTCTTCAGAAGATGAATAGTCATCAGAGCTCATGAATGGTAAAAGAAAGGTCAAAGGAATCTCTATGGTCTCTATATGAGCCCGAGATTCCTTTGGTTCCTCAAATGGGAACTCTTTTTTATCCAGATGACATCCCATGAGGTCTTCCTCACTGGGATTCACGTCCTCCTCCTCCTCTGTGCATTCGGCCACTTTGGTGATATTGATGGCCTTGCACTCTCTTTTTGGATTCTCTTCTGTATTGCTTGGGAGAGTACTAGGAGGAGTTTCAGTGACTCTTTTACTCAGCTGGCCCACTTGTGCCTCCAAATTTCTAATGGAGGACTTTGTTTCATTCATGAAACTGAGAGTGGCCTTAGATAGATCAGAGACTATATTTGCTAAGCTAGATGGGTTCTGCTCAGAATTCTCTGTCTGTTGCTAACAGGATGATGGAAAAGGCTTGCTATTGCTAAACCTGTTTCTTCCACCATTATTATTGTTAAAGCTTTGTTGAGGCTTTTGTTGATCCTTCCATGAGAAATTTGGATGATTTCTACATGAGGGATTATAGTGTTTCCATAGGCTTCACCCATGTAATTCACCTCTTCCATTGTAGGGTTCTCACTTCTCAAGATCATAAGCTTCTTCTTCAGAAGATGCTTCTTTAGTACTGTTGGATGCATTTTGCAATCCATTCAGACTCTGAGAAATCATATTGACTTGCTGAGTCAACATTTTGTTCTAAGCCAATATGGCATTCAGAGCATCAATTTCAAGAACTCCCTTCCTCTGAGGCGTCCCATTACTCACAGGATTCCTTTCAGAGGTGTACATGAACTGGTTATTTGCAACCATTTCAATGAGTTCCTAAGCTTCTGTAGGTGTTTTCTTCAGGTGAATAGATCCACCTGCAGAATGGTCCAATGACATTTCAGACAATTCAGACAGACCATCATAGAATATATCCAAGATGGTCCATTTTGAGAGCATGTCAGAAGGACACTTTTTGGTCAGTTGCTTGTATCTTTCCCAAGCTTTATAGAGGGATTCACCTTCTTTCTGCCTGAAGGTTTGAACATCCACTCTAAGCTTACTTAGCTTTTGAGAAGGAAAGAACTTGGCTAAGAAAGCTGTGACCAGCTTATCCCAAGAGTTCAGACTATCTCTAGGTTGAGAGTCCAACCATATTCTAGCTCTATCTCTTACAGCAAAAGGGAAAAGCATAAGCTTGTAGACCTCGGGATCAACTTCATTGGTCTTAATAGTATCACAGATCTGCAAGAATTCAGTTAAGAACTAAAAAGGATCTTCTGATGGAAGTCCATGAAACTTGTAATTCGGTTGCATCAGAGAAACTAATTGAGGCTTAAGCTCAAAATTATTTGCTCCAATGGCAGGAATTCAGATGCTTCTTCCATGGAAGTTGGAATTTGGTGCAGTAAAGTCACCAAGCACCTTCCTTGTATTGCTGTTGGGTTCGACCATTACTTCTTTTTCGGGATTCTCTGTAAAGTTTTCTCTGGATTGTTGTGCTTTAGCTTCTCTTAGCTTCTTCTTCAGGGTCCTTTCAGGTTCAGGATCAGCTTCAACAAGAATGCCTTTTTCCTTGTTACTGCTCATATGAGAGAGAAGAAAACAAAGAAAGTATGGAATCCTCTATGTCACATTATAGAGATTCCTTTGTGTGAGTAGAAGAGAAGATGAATAAGAATGAGAAAAGAAAGAGAAAAATTCAAACTCAGAGAGAGGGAGAAGGTTCAGATTTTTGATGAGTGGAGGAGAAGTGTTAGTAAATAAATAAAATAAATAGAAGGAGAGAGGGGGAGTTTTCGAAAATAATTAAAAGAAAAAGGAAAATATTTTACTTTTTATTTTAAAGTTTAGTTAGAATTCAAAAATTAAGAGAAGAAATAGAATAAAATTAAAATTTAAAAAAATTAGTTAATTAAAAAGAATTTTGAAAAAGAAGTTAATGATTTTCGAAAATTAGAGAGAGAAAATTGGTTAGATGGTTTTTAAAAAGATAAGAAATAGTAATACAAACAAAAAGTCAATTAGTTAATTGAAAAAGATTTGAAAATCAATTTTGAAAAGATAAGAAGTTAGAAAAAGATTTTGAAATTAAAATTTGAAAAAGATATTATTTGAAAAAGATATGATTGAAAAGATATTATTGAAATTTATTTTTAAAAAGGATATGATTAAAAAGATATGATTGACGAAGAAATTAAAAAGATTTGATTTTTGAAATTAAAGTTGATGACTTGGCTAACAAGAAACTAAAAAGATATGATTCTAGAATTTAAAGGTTGAACCTTTCTTAACCAGAAAGTAACAAACTATGAAATTTTTGAATCAAATCCTTAAATGTTAGTAATAATTTCGAAAATAAAAGATAAAATTAAGAAAAAGATTTTTGAAAATTAATTTTATAGAATTTTCGAAAATAATAAAAGGAAAAAGAAAAGATTTGATTTTGAAAAAGATTTGAAAAGATAAATTTTGAAATTGAAACTTTGACTTGACTAACAAAAAACAACCAAATTTTTTAAAAAATTTTGACTAAGTCAACCCAAATATTTCGAAAATTATGAGTAATTAAAGGAAAAGATATTTTTTATTTTTTTGAATTTAATGAGGAAAGAGAAAAACACAAAAATGACTCAAAACATGAAAATTTTGGATCAAAACCAATGATGCATGCAAGAACACTATGAATGTCAAGATGAACACCAAGAACACTTTGAAGATCATGATGAACATCAAGAACTTATTTTTGAAAAATTTTCAAGGAAAGAAACACATGCAAGACACCAAACTTAGAAATTTTTAATGCTTAGACACTAACAAACTAAAAATGCATATGAAAAACAAGAAAAACACAAAACATGAAAATCACAAGATCAAACAAGGAGACTTACCAAGAACAACTTGAAGATCATGAAGAACACCATGCATGAGTTTTCGAAAATTTTTGAGAAAAATAAAAATATGCAATTGACATCAAACTTAAAAATTGACTCTGGACTCAAACAAGAAACGTAAAGTATTTTTGGTTTTATGGTTTTATGAATTTTTTTGTATATTTTTTTTTGAAAATTATTATGAAAAAAAAAGAAAATAAGGAATTCAAAATTCTTAATGAGAATTCCAGGAATCATGCAATGTTAGTCTAAAGCTCCGGTCTAGGAATTAGACATGGCTTATTAGCCAGCCAAGCTTTACGCAAAAGCTTTGGTCCAAAGCACCAGACATGGCCAATGGCCAGCCAAGCTTTAGCAGAACATTGTATACAATAGCTATGTGTGTAACAACCAAATTGATGGGAATCAACTAACATGCTTTTGCATTGATAAGTGGAAGCCTCGGTCCAAAAGAATTAGACATGGCTTCACAGCCAGCCAGGCTTCAACATATCATCATGAAACTCTAGAATTCATTGTAAAAAATTATGAAAAACAAAAAATATTTTTTTTTCGAAAATAAAATAAGAAAATAAAATTACCCAATCTAAGCAACAAGATGAACCGTTAGTTGTCCAAACTCGAACAATCCCCGACAACGGCGCCAAAAAATTGGTGCACGAAATTGTGATCTCAATGGCGCCAACAACTTGGTACACACAATTGTAATCTCAACTCTTTTTCACAACTTTGCACAACTAACCAGCAAGTGCACTGGGTTGTCCAAGTAATACCTTACGTGAGTAAGGGTCGATCCCACGGAGATTGTCGGCTTGAAGCAACCTATGGTTATCTTGTAAATCTCAGTCAGGCGGATTCAAATGGTTATGGAGTTTTGATAATTCAAAGATAAATAAACATAAAATAAAGATAGAGATACTTATGTAATTCATTGGTGGAAATTTCAGATAATCGTATGGAGATGCGTTATTCCTTCTGAATCTCCGCTTTCCTACTGTCTTCATTCAATCATTCATACTCCTTTCCATGGCAAGCTGTATGTTGGGGGATCACCGTTGTCAATGGCTACCGTCTGTCCTCTCAGTAAAAATGGTCCAAATGCGCTGTCACGCCACGGCTAATCATCTGTCGATTCTCACTCATGTTGGAATAGGATCCATTGATCCTTTTACGTCTGTCACTACGCCCAACACTTGCGAGTTTGAAGCTCGTCACAGTCATCCCATCTCAGGTCCTACTCGGAATACCACAGACAAGGTTTAGACTTTCCAGATCTCAAGAATGCTGCCAATTGATTATAGCTTATACCATGAAGAATCTGATCATGAACCAAAAGGCTAAGAGATATGCATTCAAGCTCATTTGCATGTTGAACGGGAGTGTTTATCAGGCACGCGTTTATAAGTGAGAAGGGTGATGAGCGTCACATAATCATCACATTCATCAAGTTCTTTTGTGCGAATGAATATCTTAGAACAATAATAAGCATGAATTGAATAGAAAAACATTAGTACTTTGCATTAATACTCGAAGAACAGCAGAGCTCCACACCTTAATCTAGGGTGTGTAGAAACTCCATCGTTGAAAATACATAAGTGATGATGGTCCAGGCATGGCCGTGAGGCCAACCCCCAATGTCTAAGATAGCATGAAACTGATCAAAGATCCCAGCATGTATAATACAATAGTAAAAGGTCCTATTTATACTAGACTAGTTAGTAGGGTCTACAGAAATAAGTAAATGATGCAAAAATCCACTTCCGGGCCCACTTGGCGTGTGCTTGGGCTAAGCATTAAAGCTTTCATGTGTAGAGACTTCTCTTGGAGTTAAACGCCAGTTTGCAGCCAATTTTGGGTGTTTAACTCTAGCTTGTAATCTGTTTCTGGCGTTTAATGCCAGAATAGGGCAAGGAGTTGGCGTTTGAACGCCAATTTGCGTCATCAAAACTCAGGCAAAGTATGGACTATTAAATATTGCTGGAAAGCCCTAGATGTCTACTTTCCAACGCAATTGAGAGCGCGCCATTTGGGTTTCTATAGCTCTAAAAAATCCATTTCGAGTGCAGGAAGGTCAGAATCCAACAGCATCAGCAGTCCTTTTTTAGCCCTTGAATCAGATTTTTGCTCAGGTCCCTCAATTTCAGCCAGAAAATACCTGAAATCACAGAAAAACACACAAACTCATAGTAAAGTCTAGAAATGTAAATTTTGCTTAAAAACTAATAAAAATATACTAAAAAGTAGCTAGATCCTACTAAAATTTATCTAATGCCAAAAGCGTATAAATTATCCGCTCATCAAACCCCCTCCTCCGCCTCAGAATGGTCGAAAGGAGTATCGGAATTGGAGTGCATGACAACATCCAGTGAAGCTAGCATCTGACTCACACGCTCATATCGTCGCCTGTTGCGACGTTCACTCTGCTCCATGAGCCGGTACGTCGGCTGGGGTGCTGATGGTGGTGGTGGTGTTTGTACTGCAGCTGGTGGTACTGCTGTAGATGGTCCAGCTGCTGCTGCTGAAGAGGAAGATGGCCTAGGTGTCACTGTTGTAGATGCTCGGGCTCTGTGCGGTGCTGGTGGTCTATCGTTCACCCAAGTCCCCCACAGAATAACTCTTTCCTTTCTGTGGACTGCGGGTGGTAACTCATCATCTAGCAACCATGGTAGTCCAGCCCGCTACGCCGTCTCTGTGACCAAAGTAGGGAATGGGAGTGTGCCTCTGACATGGGCTCGCCACATGAACTTTTTGATCGGTCGGGGAAAGTACAACTCTTTCTCCTCGATAATGCACCCAATCAAGACGAGCATCTCCACCGGAATCTCAATGAAGTGCGTGGTAGGCATGACATAATGAGCAAGAATTTGCTGCCATACCCTCGCCTCCCTCGTCAAATAATCAAACATCATCCCCTTGGGTTTCAGTTTGTTGGTATCCATCTCCCAAGGGGCGTCCGGGTGAGCAATCACACTCCTCAAGGCATTATAATCATATGTAAGACAATGTATCTCCTCTTCAACCCTTTGAAAAGCATCTCTATCACTGACCTTGGGCTAACAGTGGAGTGCATCCTCAATATCAGCATCTGTCAACAGAATCTGCCCGCCTCTCAAGTGAACCGAGTCAAGGGCTGATCTAAAGAAATTACAGTAAAATTCAGGAACCCATGACTCGTTCACTCGTGGTAGCTCCCTATCCACGAAAGACAGGCCCATCTTCTCAATTCGAAGCTCAATAGACCGCCTCAAATTAGAGAGAATAGCCAACTTCTTCTCCAGATTGAGCTTTCGTTGCTAAAAATGCGAAAAACGGAGCTCACAGTATAGATTAGGAAATCTCTCTAAACCCTTATCCTTGTCAGAGAGTTGTATCTTAGCATAACCGGAGGTCATAGAGTCGGTAGACGACTGAGACGTCTCCCTTTTTCTGGAGGAAACCTTCGTTTTTCCCTTTCCTCTATCAAACATCCTGGAGAAATAGAAATCACAAGATATAACATATTAAGCAAAGCAGAGGAGTGCAAAAACAAGGATATATGCATAACGGCGCCCAATTGTACGAGTTGGGATTTCTCAAAATAGAATTAACGTTGCAAGTATTGACCCAAACCCGACAATTGGTCGCCGACCAATTTGAAAATTCACAAGATGTGTCACAACTCAAAACCAATTTAAACCGAGAGTATTTGACTCCCGGGTCATCTCCCAAGGAATCACTTAAGAGGCAATGAGTGTGCAAATTCCGGTTGTAGTGATCAAGGGGTTGTCAATGAAGAAATGAATATATAAAGCAATAAACGAACATGCAAAATTGTAATGATTGAACTAATGAAGAAATTAAAGAACCGACTATATAATATAAACAAGTAAAGTATAAAAGAGATTAACATAGCAATGTATGGAAAATTGAAAGCATAGAAAGGGGTCTTGGCTTGGAGTGACCTAAGGATCCTTTCCTTGTTGGAACCACAACTATGCCAATTATGTTGGATTAATCTCATTTGATCAACCCTCACATCGGAAAGTAAGTTAAATGAGTATAAGTGTTCTTAACCCACAAATCCTAAATTGCTTGCTAATTACCTTAGCAACAACTTTGCATTAGTGGGAACAAGAACAATTAACAATACAAGGATTGACACTAAATATTGGACATCCCAACTCTAGGAACCCAATTGCTCACTTTACCCAAGCCAAGAGACAAAAATTTTAGCCTAAAACCATGTTTGACATTTTGTCAAACACTTAGTGGGCAAAAAGCTTAAACATGATAAAAATAAGAAAAGGCTTGGAAGTAAAAGGAACAATTGATTTCAATCAACAAGAATAGCATAGGAAAGCATAGAACAAACATCAAACATCAAACTCATCAACAAGAAAGTGAAATTGCAAAAGAGAAGCAAAATTGAATTATAACTTGAATGAGAAGAAAGAGTAATAACAATGTAACTATAAAGAGTAATAACAAGAGAATACTTACAATGAGAATAGAAAAATCCAAAGATCAAAAAATGGAAATGGCACTTGGAATGTAAAACCCTAATGAAACCCTAATGGAAAAGATGAGAAAAACTTAGAGAAAACTAAAACTAAAAACCTTCTATTCTACTCCTAAAACTATACTAATGCTATGCTCTGTTATTTCCTTCATTTCCCTTCCAATATGAGCTAAAAGACTTCAGAAATGGGCCTGCAAAGCCCTCAAATCGTGAGTCACGTGCTTTTCTAATGAGGTCATGCACGGACACCTGTGTGGACGCACAGATGTGTGCGTCCGCACACTTTGCGAAATTCCCAACCTGTGCGTACGCACAAGTAGCTGTGCTCACGCACACTAGGTGATGCTTAACTGGATGCACGACGAGCTCGAAATGATCCACGCGCTCTGCTTGGGCTCCTGTGCGGACGCACAAGAGGCTGTGCGCATGCACAGGTCTCTGAGCTCATCTCCTTTGATTCTTCAAGTTTCCTCCACTTTGCATGCTCTTCTTCCATTTTCTCCAACCCATTCCTATCATATACACCTGAAATGACTCGCAAACACATCAAGGCATCGAATGGAAGGCAAGTGGAATAAAAATAGATCAAATTAGGCACAAAAGAGCATATTTTAATAATCAAGCACAATTTGGGAGGAAGGTTCAAAAGCATGCTATTAAAGGGAATAAATACAAGTTTATATGATGAAATCCATTCAATTCTGACCAAAATTCATCATCAAATATGGATTCATCAATGCAGCAAATATAAAATAGGTAACAGAGGGAAATTGAGATATTCATGAAGTGAGTTAAAGAAATGAACTCTTGGAATGCAAGAAAATATATATAAGATATCAATCAGAATACAGACCAAGAATTCATGCAATAATAGTAAAATGCATGTTTGTTAAGTAATCATAATTATCATGCCTCAAAAAAATATGAAAAGGTTAATTTGAAAACTAAAAAGAAGGTTAGAGAGTCAACTAAGTCAAATGTTAGAAAATTGGTTAAAAATTAGTGGCATGACAATTATGGAGCTTAACCAAGTGAAATTCAAAAAGTATAAGAAACAAGCATACTCACTTTCATGAAGATGATGCAAGACATTAATGATGAAAAATGAAATGCATAGAATCATAGAAGAAGAATACAAGTCATCATCAATGTTTTTGGTCATTAAGTGCAAAAATTGGTGTTAAAACATTAATAGTGCACTCGTGTAACCTAAGGTAAATTGGATAATGAAAATGGCTACATAAGTGAAATTGCACCAATAATTACAGCTTAAAAGAACCTCAATTAGAAGACACAAGATTAGGTCACTTGAAGATTTAAGAGAAAAGCTTTCATGGTCAATGAAAAACAAGCTTGAAAGCAACCATGAAGGATGAAATTAGACCTATCTCGGGCGGTTCAAAACATAAAGAAGGTTTGAAATCAATTGGTTAATCAACAATACACATGAAAAGGGAACCAAAATAGAACACGGAAGTGCTGACCAATCAACCTACGTATTGAGTTTGGTGTATGTGAAATGAGCTTTAACTCAAAAAGTGCAAATTCAATCCATAGGTTGTAAGTTAATAATAGGATAATTTTCCAAAAATTTTGGCAGCATTCCGGCATTAAATTGGATGTTTCCGTATAACAAACAGCAACAAACAATCATATGAATCCAATATATGACATACAGCATGAAGAATCAAGAAAATTCATATGATTCAGGCATCATTAAGCAAAACAAAACACTCAGATCAGAATAGCAGCAAATTGGCTATTTCCCAAACTCAATTAATCAATTCAGAGCTTCTATGAATTCATTGACAATCAAAAACACCAAAGACCATATATAAAGCCATAGGGAGTAAACAAATGAGCCAATATGGATTGAAAAATCAGCAGCAGTCAAAATTGCAGTAAGAACAAAATGGGTAATTGAACTTGAGCAATTGACAATGTAATTCAATTTCAAGAAAGGCAGCATCATTCAGTAGAAAACAGCCATCAATGGCCTAACATACAGCACCCAAAAATGTAAAATAAACAATCCAGCAGCAATAAGCAACTTGAATTAAGAAATTTATCAAAAATCATCATCATTGCAACGGTTATAACCAATTTAACTAGAGCATCAACCACTCAACACAAAAATGGTGCAATTATCATACCTAAATCCTCTAACCACATCCTAAAACTACCTAACCACCAAGAATCAACTAAACATGCATCTCTAACTAACCTAATTCAATCATAAAATAAACTAAGCTAACTGAATTACTTAAACAAAGTAGAACAAGCGTAGAGAGGGAAAACATGGGGACCTGGAAAGGTTTGGAAGTAAAAGCAGAAATAGCAGAGAAAGAGCAGTGCCAACAGTGCCGCCACAAAAACAGTGACGTTGGCTCGCGGTGGTACTCAGAGACTGCAGCAACACAGAAAAGAGGTAGCGCTGCGTTGCAGGGCTAAGAAATAGGGGAGACAGAAATGGAGCAAGTGGTTAGGGCTCACACACAGAAAGGGCGAAGAAGGGAGTTGGTAGCGATGGAAGGTGGTTCACCGGCGGTAATGGGGGACCACAATTCAGTGTCATTGGAGTGGTGGTTAGTGGTGAGACAGAAGCTTGCTAGTGGGTGGTTATGGTGGTTCTAGTTTTTGGATGAAAAAGAAGAAAATGGAACGTTGGAGGGGGTAGAAGGACGCGACTGGCTAGGGCTTGCGCGTCTAGGGGTTCGCGTGGGTGGACAGAAAGTGAATGTACGCAGAAGCATCCTGCACGTGTACGCGTGGGTGGTACCAAGTAGGCATCGACGCGGAAGCGTCATTGACGCGAACGCATAAAAAGGAGAGTTCACAATGACGCGTACGCGTATTGCACGCATATGCGTGGACTGAAAATTGTGCTAGAAGCATAAATCTCGCACCAGTCCTGCACAACTTTCTGGTAAATTTATGGGACTTGCGTTGACACATCGACGTGTACGCGTCTGTCACGCGTACGCGTGATTGCCCATACACATTTTTTTTTTAAGAAACACCAAAGCAGAGCCTACAAATCAAGAATTGAAATTCCCCCTAAACTATATACAACTTTAAACCAACCAAAATACAAAATCACAATTTTTGAATTTTTGAGGATTTTTCACAAAATTTGAGTAAACTTGCAATTCAAGCAAAAACTCAAATTCAAAAAATCATCCTTATTCAGGGCATGAAACCAACAACAACCTAGCAACCCAAACAAATGTGACTTACACTTCAAGCACGGCACAATATAACAACAACTATCTTTGTCAAAACATAAAAAAACAAACAACCTATCAATCAAGCAATGTAAAAAGCATAGAAATTAAGAAAAACTATCTACAATGGCAACCCAAGTCATTCATTGATTATATCTATAAGAGAATGGAAAGAGGTTACCATGGTAGGGTGTCTCCCACCTAGCACTTTTAGTTATTGTCCTTAAGTTGGACACTTGAGAAGCTCTTTGTCATGGTGGCTTGTGCTTGAACTCATGCTCGAACTTCCACCAATGCTTGGACTTCCAATAGGCTTCAAAATTCACAATCAATAGCACCAAGCCTTGATGAAGTTCCACACAAGCTAAGGGCTCCCAAAATTGATCTTCACATATTCCCGGATCCCATATCTTGTTTCTGCACCCATCTTCATGTTGATCAAGACAATTCCAATTGGGTGACAAGTGATTCGAATTCTCAAGAAAACACTGAAACATCTTCCTAGACCCTTTTAAATTATCATCCCTCCAACCTTTGGGACTAAGCCTTGGGGTTTCCATCTTAATGAGCCTAACATTATTTTGCCAACCACCACACAACCTCCTTAATCCACAAAGAGCTCTAAGTTGACCATCCGTTTCAAACAATCCATATTCAAGTGGAATTATAAAGTTTAGAGATAAGAGATTTACCCACTTGAATAGTGTAACGGATGATGGTAACTTAGGAAGGGGGACCTCCCCACACTTAGACAATGCAAGGTCTTCTCCCTTGTGCTCTTCTACTCTTCTTCAAATTCCTCCACCTCTTGACGAGTACTTCAATTCCAATTCCTTGTTCACCAACCTCTTTTTCACATTCCTCATTTCCTAAGTCTTGTGTCGGAGGTTGTGCATTGGCCTCCTCACCATTAAATTCACAACACAATAAGGATGCTTCAATAACACATCGGTTGGTGCGGAATCATCTTCAATAATAAGGCTTGTCATTTCCTCCACTTCTTCCAATCTTTCATTACTTAACATATGCCTTGGAGGTTGTACATCCTTCTTAACATCGCTTTCTAATCCAATGGAAGAGGGCTCAACAAGATCATTAAGGGAATTGATCAATGTGGACAAAAAATTATTAATGATGGAATCCACTTCTTGATCAATTTCCCTCAACTCTTCGTCCACTTCCTTAACATCGATAACTTCAACTTCCTCCTCTTGATGTAAATCATGCTTTAGTTCCTCTTCTTCACCTTGAAGCTCCAAACTGACTTCCATACTATGCTCCTTGACTGCTTCTCCACAATAAATGGGAGTGCCTCGATCGCATAGGCTTAGGCAGGATGAGTACATGTTGCTAACGGCTTCTACCATGATAGCCATCTTGGCTTCTAGCTCCTTAAACTCCTTTTCCATCCCCTCTTATTGCATTTGGATATAAGAGCCAAGTTCTCTTAGTTCTAGCATGAGCATTTCATTGGGGGGTTATGGTGGAAGAGAGGGTTCATTCTTTGAGGGAAAAGTATTGTAGTTGGAATGTGGTTCATATTGGTGAAAGTTTTGAGGTGGTGTATGAGAAAATTGTGGTTTACGAGAGTATTAGTGTGGGAATGGTGGTGGCTCTAAGTATGGTTCATATGGTGGTTGGTATGGTGGATATGGGTTAAGGTTATATGGAGGTGTTTAGTAGTAGGAGGTGGTGCACGAAATTGTGATCATCAATGGCGCCATCAACATGGTACGCTCAATTACAATCTCAACTCTTTATCACAACTTCGCACAACTAACCAGCAAGTGCACTGGGTCGTCCAAGTAATAAACCTTACGCGAGTAAGGGTCGATCCCACGGAGATTGTTGGTATGAAGCAAGCTATGGTCATCTTGTAAATCTCAGTCAGGAAGATTCAAATGGTCATGAATGATTTATGAATAAAGCATAAAATAAAGATAGAGATACTTATGCAATTCATTGGTGAGAATTTCAGATAAGCGTATGGAGATGCTTTGTCCCTTCCGTCTCTCTGCTTTCCTACTGTCTTCATCCAATCCTTCTTACTCCTTTCCATGGCAAGCTGTATGGTGGGCATCACCGTTATCAATGGCTACAGTCCCGTCCTCTCAGTGAAAATGTTCAACAC
>NC_029775.3:31500053-31500406 GCF_000817695.3 Arachis duranensis
TTCATAAGTGAGAATGATGATGAGCGTCACATAATCATCACATTCATCATGTTCTTGGGTATGAATGAATATCTTAGAACAAGAATAAGCTTAATTGAATAGAAAAACAATAGTAATTGCATTAATACTCGAGGTACAACAGAGCTCCACACCTTAATCTATGGTGTGTAGAAACTCCACCGTTGAAAATACATAAGAACAAGGTCTAGGCATGGCCGCGAGGCATCCCCCAATAATCTAAGAACTAGACGTCCAAAGATGATCTAGAGATCTCAAGTGATCAAAAGATGAAAATACAATAGCAAAAGGTCCTATTTGTAGAGAACTAGTAGCTTAGGGTTTACAAAGATGAG
>NC_029775.3:31500615-31533291 GCF_000817695.3 Arachis duranensis
TAGTTAAGAGCGCGCCAATTAGGCTTCTGTAGCTCCAGAAAATCCACTTCAAGTAAAGGGAGGTCAGAATCCAATAGCATCTGCAGTCCTTTTCAGCCTCTGAATCAGATTTTTGCTCAGGTCCCTCAATTTCAGCCAGAAAATACTTGAAATCACAGAAAAACACACAAACTCATAGTAAAGTCCAGAAAAGTGAATTTTAACTAAAAAATAATAAAAATGTAATAAAAACTAACTAAAACATACTAAAAACAATGCCAAAAAGCGTATAAATTATCCGCTCATCAGGAGGCTTGTGAGTATCATGGTTCAAAATTAGTTTGAGAGGGTAGTTCATAGGCATATGGTGGTAGTTGTTAACAACCACAATGAGGATCACCACGTCCATTAGATTGATATGCATTAGGAGTGGAATTATACCTATAAGGAACCAGAGGGGGTTGTTGCCACGAAGAGTGATCAATCCTTTGAAGCTCCTCCCATCTTTGATTGTTCCATCCTTGATGCATGTTGTCATTGTAGTTCCCATTTCCTACAACATAATTTGAGCCAAACTCATAGGTAAAAGGGTGAGAATTCATAGTAGCAAATAAAAACAAAAGCTAACAAAAATAAGCAACAAGTCCTAAACCTAACAAAAACTAATAAACAAGTAAAAAGAAAAAGTATTCACATATTCACAATAGCCAATAACATAACACCATTGCAATTCTCCGGCAACGACGCCATAAATTTGATAGGAAGAATTATTATTGGTCTAGAATTTTCTCTTATAGAAATAAGAACTTCTTTGTAAGCATAGCTCCAAACCGATAGTCAATCTTCAATTCAAATTTAAATTATTGGTTGTCACAAGTAACAAACCCCAATGAAAGTTAACTGAAGTATTTAAACCTCGGGTCGTCTCACAAGGAGTTGCAATGAAGTGCTCAATTATTGGCTATGAAGGAGCAAAAGGGGTTTGATTTTATAAAGGAACAAGAAAAATAAGTGACAAGAAAGGTAAATCAAGTAACTAAAGGAAGTAATTAATAAAGAGAGACATTCATGGCAAGGATTGAGAATATAGACTTTCTATCCTAGTCACTAATAACAATAATTAACAAGAATTTATCTTATCTAGTTAACTATAGTATTGGAAGAAGGTACAAAGTTATCTTCATACAAGAGAAAGTCAAATATGACTAGCTAATCTCAATCCAAAAGTCCTATTCAACTCACTAATTGAATTAGCAAGAGATTAGAGTCAGTAAAAATTATATTAACTAACAACCTAGATCACCAATTTGAATTGGGTATTAATGACTTGAGATTGTCTAATTCCTCTTTCCAAGCCAAGAATGCTCAAAAGCTACTCTAACATCCAACCAAGCATTTTGTTGAACACTTGAAAGACAACAAAGGAAAGCACAATAAATTGTAAGAAATATAAAATCTAACAACTACCCAATGCAAGCGATCAATAATAAACAAAGCAATTAACCATAAGAACATAAAAGAAACATCAATTGCATTAATTGAAAACCCAATCCAACATAAGCATCCATATACTAAAAAGAGGCACAGAAAGGAAATTAACAAGGAAACTAAGAGAATTACACTACTAGAGCATGAAAAATATAGAGAAAACAAGATGATAACAAGAAATTGAGCTTAGATATAAGATGAAAATAATCCAAAGAACCTTAATTCTAGAGAGAATAATGAACTTCTCTCTCTAGAAACTAAACTACATGATACCTAAGCTACACTAAGTGCTCTCCCCCTATCCAATCTTCAATTCTGCATGAGATAGTCCTTGGAATCAGTTGGATTTGGGCCTGGGCAGCTCAGAAATCGCCCCCAATTTTTTCACTTTAATGAGGTCAAGTGCGAGCACTGACGCGTACGCATGGGTCACATGTACGCGTCGCTTGACATTTTAGCATCCATGCGTACGCGTCGCGATGCGACTTCATATCCACGCGTGCGCATTTGTTACGCGTGCGCGTTGATGGATGCACTCCAAATCCTTTATTTTCCATGAGTTCTCCACTTTGCATTCTTTTCTCTTCACTCCTTTGATCCTTTCCTAGCCCTTTTTAATCCTGGATTCACTAACAAACACATCAAGGCATCTAGTGGAATTAAAGGTGAATTAAAATTACCAAATTAAAGGCCTAAAAAGCATATTTTTACACTTAAGCACCAAAAATAAGGGAGACTTACAAAACCATGCTATTTCATTGAATAAATGTGGGAAAAGGTGATAAAATCTCCTAAATTAAGCACAAGATAAACCATAAAATTGGGGTTTATCAATTACTTAATTTGAGTGAAACCAGTAATAAGAGAACGGTTGAGGCTTCGGAGATGCTTCATTCTTCTGGATAACGCTACAGACAAGGTCGAATCTCCTATTACAGACTCACACTGAACCCATGTAGAATGAGGATGAGTGTCATGGATCATCTCATTCATAAGGTTGAAGAACGAAGATACATCTTAGAATAGAGTCATACATGAATTGAATAGAACAGTAGTACTTTTATTAATCCATGAAAATCAGCAGAGCTCCTAACTTTAACATAGGAGGTTTAGTGACTCATGCTGATAGAGAAATACAATGGTAAACGTGAAAGTGGGCAAGTGTCCTCTAACAAGGGTGAACTCTTGTATATATAAACTAATCTAATGACTAAGGATTACAGAAATAAGATAAACTAAGTTGTTAGTGCAAAAATCCACTATTGGGGCCCACTTGGTGAGTGTTTCGGTTGAGCTTGAGTGTCTCTCCTGAGCTAAAGTCTCTTAGGGGCATTGAACGCTGGCCAGGGACCCCTTTTTTAGCGTTGGATGCTAGCCACTCTCTTGTGGGCGTTGAACGCCAGTTTTGGACTTCCATTTCCAAAGCAAAATATAAACGATTATATATTTCTGAAAAGCCTTGGATGTTAGCTTTCTATAGCCGTGTAGAGCACACCATTTGGACTTCTGTATCTCCAAAAAAGTGCTTTCGAGTGCATGGAGGTCAGATCCTGACAGCATCTGCAGTGCTTTCTCTGTCTCTGAATCAAACTTTTGCTCAAGCTCCTCAATTTCATCCAGAAAATACCTGAAATCATAAAAAAACACTCAAACTCAAAGTAGAATCCAAAAATACGAATTTTGCACTAAAACCTATGAAAATATAATAAAACTTAAATAAAACATAATAAAAACTATATGAAAGTAATGCCAAAAAGCATATAAAATATCCGCTCATCATGGTGATGAGGTTCATGTAGCGCTAAAGCTAGAATCATTGAGCTTCATTCTTCGATCTGAAAGATCTGACCTTGTCTGTGGCATTTTGAGTATGATCACAAAAAGGAGAATGAATTGCGTGAGCTTCATCCTTGTTCATATTGAATGACCACTAACAATGGCGTTTGATATGAATTAGAGGAGATTAACTTGATAAGAGGATATGAGTTAATCACTTAAAGCTTTGCCATAGAACAAATCACCCGCTGTTAAAGTAGTCAGTAAGAAGTATTAATTCAGAAAGATCAAGTACCTCCAAGCCTTAACTGGTTTTTTATTATTTCTACGTTAATTCTTTATTGCTTTCTTTACTATTTTGTCTTATGCGCCTACAACAATAACCATTATCTTTCTATTCGCCTGGCTATGATCTGCAAGATAATCATTGCTTGGTCAATCCGATAATCCTCATGGGATAGACCCTCACTCACCAAAGGTAATACTTGGACGACCCGGTACACTTGCTGGTGAAGTTGTGCGAGTTCAATTTCGCACACCACTCAACACCAAACAACACCAAGAACACTCTATAACATGAAAAACAACAAGAATCAAAGCTAAGGTTTATGGCATTGAACTAAACACAAGAGTTTAGTGATATCTTACCTTGCCCAAAGAGTTTTGGGCTAAAACTCAGTACTCACCTAAGTTAGATTACACCTAAACAACAAGAACACAAAGAAACTCAACAACTCAAAGAGCCATTTTCGAAAATGACAAAGGGTAGAGAAACTAGGAAGAAATGAGTGAGTTACCACTTTGTTTAGTAGAAACTAAGAGCTCAACAAGAGCTTCACGTGGCTACAAACGGCTCATCAATCCAGGTACCACAGCTCAAGATATGGCCCAAAGAAGGAGATGATGAATAGTATCAATAGTGGACACCCTTCTCTCTCAATCTCACGACCCTCTCTCCCTCTTGTATTGAAAATGAGCTTTCTTGGCTCATTTATGACTTTATATAAGTTGGGCTTAGACCCAACTTAGACCTGGTCTAACCGCGTAGCATTTTTTGTTCGTTTGGCTCAACTTTGGGCCAACCTTTAGAATAAGTGCCCGGTTTGCTATTTCAAATACTTTTCTAAGATTTTCTACTATTTTATTTTTCCTCACGCAATACTAGATAGACTTAAGCCGGTACTGCCGGCTAATCTATCGGTATGCATTTTTACGCAAAAATTTTCAAAAGAAAATATTTTTCCACTTAGAAAAATCCACTAACTCCGAATCTCACATTTATATTTTAGAAAAACATTTTTATATTTTTGAACTTATTCTGGGCCATAAAATTATTCTATTATACTTAAGTGGTATTTCGTGAAAACTTCGGTTCTTACAGGAGGCAGTTAATCTCCAGGTTTGGAATCCGGAGGCAATGATCTCGGATAACGGGACGCAATTCACAGACAAGAAATTTGGGGATCAAGCAGAAGTTTCCTTCAGTAGAGCATCCACAGAGTAATTGTCAGGTTGAAGTAGTGAACAAGATCATCCTCAAAGGATTGAAAAAGCGACTTGACCAGAAAAAGAGCTCCTGGGTAGACGAGCTAGCTTCGGTCTTATGGTCTTATAAGACAACGCCGAAATCTTCCACTGGGAAAACGCCTTTCCAACTTACTTATGGAATCGACGCAGTCATTCTCATAAAAGTTGGGGAACCATGTCCGAGGCTGCTCCTCAACGATGGTAAAGAAGTAGTCGAGAAAGACTTGATTGATGAGACGAGGGAGATGGCCCATTTGTTGGAAACCGCACTGAAACAGAGGATAGTGCTTCGATACAATGGGAAAGTGCTTAGCAGGAGTTTTGAAGGTGACTTGGTCATACGGCGCAACAATATCGGGATGCCGACCCCAGGAGAAGGCACGCTAGAACTAATTGGGAAGGACCATATAGAGTGAGAGAAGTCATCGAAAACGGCCCCTACAAGTTGGAGAGGTTGGATAGGAGTGATAAACCACTATTTTACGGTTTATTTTGTATTGAATTTAGTAGATTTTATCAACTATTCTCATAATTATCTATATAAATTGCATGTTTTTAAGTTTTCTTCCTAATTTTGTGCTATGATTGAAAACATACTTCTTTGGCCTTATAGGGTAGGAATGACTTAGAGGATAGAAAAGAAGCATGCAAAAGTGGAAGGAATACAAGAAATTAAGGATTTCAGAATCTGGTAGCGACGCGCACGTATAGAAGACACATACGCGTGCCTGGTGCTGCAAACAAACGACGCGCACGCGTGGTTGATGTGTACACGTGACCAGGAATTTGTTCAGCAATGCGTACGCATGGCTGACGCGTACGCGTGACAAGCGGCCCGTGCCTCACTTATGAGAAAACGCTGGGGGCGATTTCTGGGCTGCTTTTGGCCCAGTTTCAAGCTCGAAAATGAAGATTAGAGGCTGCAAAGAGGGACGAATCAAGAATTCACAATTCATTCATACACACTTTAGGTTTTAGATGTAGAATTCTAGAGAGAGCGAGAGGCTCTCTCCTCTCTCTAGGTTTTAGGGTTTCTTCTTTCAATTTCTCTTAGGTTCATATTTCAGTCTTATTTTAATTTAGCTTTCTCTTACTTGTATTTGTTCTGACACTTTAGTTATCTACTTCTCTTATTGATTCCTTTATTTTGCCCATTTAGTTTATGATCTCTTCTTGTTAGATTTAATTTCCTTTTAATGCAATTTGAGATATTTCATGTTTATTGCTTCTTCTTCATTTATTGTTATTGATTCTTTGCAATTATTAGTCTTAGATTTTACATTCTTTTATTACTTTTCTATGCTTTTATTTTGTGCCTTCCAAGTGTTTGATAAAATACTTGGGTGAATTTTAATTTAGATTTTTATATTCTTGACTTGGATTGATTAATTAGAGACTCTTAAGTTGTCAAAGTCTCTTGTTGATTGGTAATTGAAGATTACCGGTTAGCTTGAACTTCACTAAATCTAGTCTCTCACTATGAGTTGACTAGGACTCGTGAACTCAAGTTGATTGTATGCACTTGACTTTCCTTCATTAGTTAGAGGTTAACTAAGTGAAGGCAATTTAAATTTACCATCACAATTGACGATGATAATTAGGATAGGACTTCTAATTCTCTTTCCTTGCTAAGAGCTTACTTAGTTTTTAATTTATTTTCTATTCATTTACATTCCTTGTTCAACATTTAAAAACCCCAAAAATACTTTTCCATAACTAATAATAAACACACTTCCCTGCAATTCCTTGAGAGACGACCCGAGGTTTGAATACTTCAGTTTATTTTATTGGGTCTGTATTTGTGATAAACAATCTAAACGTTGAGTGATGTTTAATTGTCGGTTTAGAACTATACTTGCAACGCGATATTTTTGTGAAAGTCTTTGCTGACATTTTTCCTCCGTCAGGGAGAGACATCCCGAGGACGTGGAATGTAGCAAACCTGAAGAGGTTCTACTCATAAGGAGTGACCTTCCGACATAGCAGTTTTTTCTTTCCACATTAACCCTATTTACAATATACTGTTTCTTTTTAGTTTCCCTGTCCATTTGTTATTTCCTTTTTGATTGCCAATTTATTTTTACTTCATTATTCCTGTAGTTAAATACTTTTCATATAAACGCATATGTACTTTCATTAACATTAGTGAGAAATTCTTTCCCCTAACCTCAACACGAGGATACGGTAAGGGGTCCTATTGAGCTTTATCAAGCGTTGGGTTGAAATAACCACCGTTCTAATAGCAACTAGGAATGATCACCCTAGAGGCCAATGTGAACATAGTTAATGAATGCTCGACATGTTATGGCTTATGACTAAAGAGCCAAGCAGAAGCAATGATAAAAGTAACCAAGAAATTCCACGAGTGAAAACGATTTAAAGAAAAAGGGACCACATCAGCCCGAAATAAATTATGTAATTAGCATCATACCAACAAAGCGATAAGAAAACATTTACAAAACAAGGCACCATGTTGGCCCAACAAAAGGAGAATACAAAGTTCATTTGATACAAGCAGAAATACAAAGTTGCTTCCTCAGGATGTCAACAATCTTGCCATCCTTGATGGTCTTGAAGGCTCCAATCGTCGAGGTGTCGAAGTCAGGTGACAGCAACTTAACTTGGGTTTTAATCACTTCCTCGGTACCTCATATTGCATCTCGCACATTCTTGATGGTTTCCATGTTCTTCTTCTTGAGATTGGTCACCTCAAGCTTAGCGGTGTTAGCCAACGCAACGGCGTCTGCCAACTTCTTCCCATATCAGCTGCCTTGGACTCCGTTGCTTTCATCCGACCTAAAGCGGCACCGAGTTGGCTTTCCAAGGTGAGTTCCTGATCGGAGAGATAAGCCACCAACCCGTAGGTGACTTTTAGCTTTTCCTCAGTTTGCCAACTTATTCTTTGCAGTCTCTGCCTTAACTTTTAGACTGTCAATGTTTCCTGAAGCCACCCAAAGCTTACCATCTAGTACCCCAGCACCGGCCAACATAGGCTCAACTTTCCTTGCGATAGTGGTGGCACGGAGTTGGCAGCAGTAGACCCACTTTGCCTGGGAGGCCAGGTCCCCGTCATGGAAGAAATCCTCAGTCCCCGGTAAAAGTTAAGAGTCGATAAACCTCCCAGCATCAAAGTTCCATTCCATCACAGTAAGTGTCCCTTCCGGGCTGGAGGTAGCTTTTCTTTTCTTGGGATTTTCCAAGATGGTCAGCTCGGGATCAGTGTCATCTTCAATGTTTTCAACTTAGTTGCCGACACCAGCACTAGAGTCGGGAATTTTTTTGGTAGCAGGCTGGGACTGGACCTCAATAGTGGGAGAAAGTGGGACCTCGGTAGAATGAGTCTCAAAACTGCACCGCTATTTCCTGGGAGGAACTGGGCCATCAAATCGATAAGACTAACTTGCCCAGCACCCATGGATACTGAAAGAAAAACAAATCCAATTATTATAAACTACAAATTATGTAAAGTATACAAGTCGGAAGAAAATGAGACCATGAAAACAAGGTATCCCGGATACTTACCTACGTGACTGTTGAGTTAAGAAATTAACTAAATTAATTAGTGATGACAAACATTATTTTATTAAGCAAAGTAAATAATTAGTGTTGATTATTGATGATGATATGTTGCAGGCCAAAAATAAATATAATAGAGCAGCCCAATTGGATGAAAATAAAAACAAGGTTGGAAGGCTTCTAATCAACAACAGCCCAACCCAAAGCAAGCTGAATCTATTCTAATGAGTCACAAAATAATAGAAGCCCAAAGGTGATTAATAGAAAGCAAACGAGTTGCATGAATGAAGAAAGCCAACCCAAGTCCGAGTTGCTCACCCAAGTTGATCCCACCAAACTTCTCATACAAGATTGAAGCCTTCACTCTCTCTTATTGCTTTGGTCAGCAACAAAACACAAGAAAGAGAGCTTCGTCGTTCCTACTCATTTCAAAAAAAAAAAAGAAAGAGAAAGCTTATTCAGAAAGCAAATGTCTAATCACCCACATCAAACTAAGTCAGAAATTAAAAGGTGATTTATTTCCATTTGCATGCAACTTACTTTCTTCACTTCATCTCAAATCTTCTGTTTTACCATTTTTGGATAAATGGAAAAAGTGTTCTCTGTTCTACACTGATGTGCATCCACGATCACAAGTGTATATTGGGACAAAGTTGGTTTTCAATGGCTAAGATAGGGGTTAGCTACAAAGAGAAAGAAGAAGAAATCAGAAGCTAGGGCAAAATCAGATCTTAGATAAATTAGAAAGATCTTTCCATTATTGGTACCCCAAAGTAATTTGCTGAAGCTTCTTTTCCCCTCATACCCATTTCTGGTTAAATGAAGAAAGAAGCCTTTGATCACTGTGTAAATCAAGGGTTCACAAAGTTTCTTAGAGCCAAAGCACATCATCAATGGTTTAGATTCAAGTTTACCTTTGAAACTTGTATCTTTGCTGATCTAAGGCTTTCGGTCATGCAAAAAAGAGTCTGTTCCAGCATTCCATTTTTGGAGGTAAATGGAAGAAAGTGAAAGGTGAGTTGGTGAAGCACACAGCTCAAGAAGTTGACCTTGGGAGAAGATCCCAGCAACATGCAAGGAGAATAAAAGAAGACTTCCTGCTCATTCAGAACTAAGGAGAGAAAACTAGAGAGTGAGAACAGAGTTCTGTGAAGAAGTTCCTCTACTTGGATAATGCTTTCTTTCAAAGAAGCATTCGGCCAATATTGAAGAACTGCATCTGAGGTTTGCGAGTCTGGTTTTGCATATAGCAAAGAGGCTGCTGATGAAATCAATCTCCTTCATGTCTTACTGATTGTAATGTACTTTTCTAAGTTTATCTTTCTGTAATTTCTTGAGAGAAAAGGCATTGTGAGAAAGCTTAAGAAAAAGCCATGAGTGGAAAAAGGCTGAGAGAGACACTTGAGAGAAAAGCCTAGAGTTATTTTCTGATTTCTTTAGGTTGGTTAAGTGTCTTGTATCTTGTACCTGTTTTGGTATCCCTTTCTTAGTTGGGTCAGCACTAAGAGGAATAGTTAGGTATTAGCATAGCCAATGTCAAGTTAGGTTAGAACTTGAGTGTGAAAGGATTGGGTCAATCCTGTGAAATTGGTGTATGTAATACTGTTAACTATAGTGAAATTCTTCCATAATTGTGGAGGAAACTGGATGTAGGTTGCATAGCACAAGGCAACCGAACCAGGATACATGCTGGTGTTAGCTTTTCTCTTTTCTGCTGAGTTCTGTTTTCTGATATTCATGAGATAAAAATAAATTGTCTCATAATTTCCACTGCTAAGTTCAAACAGAATCAGAATTGTAATTTTGTTTAAAAAGGGTCATAACAGCAACTTAAAAGGAAGGCATAGATTCAACCCCCCTTCTCTAAGCCTATCACAACCTTCAATTGGTATCAAGAGCTGAGGTCTCAAGAATCAAGCTTAACCGCTTGGAGCAAAGATCTAATGGCAAACAACTTGGGCACAACCACAGTTGCTTACACCCTCACTGAAGGCCAGTCAAACAACCGGCCACCTTTCTTCAACGGGAAAAACTATTCCTACTGGAAAGAAAGGATAAGGATCTTCATCCAATCCATTGACTACAACATATGGAAGATCGTTGTAAGCGGTCCAAAGATCCCAACAAAAACAAGTGCTGATGGAGTGGTGACTCCAAAAGAAGAAGCTGAATGGAATGAAGATGATAAGAAGAAGATAGAGCTGAATGCTAAAGCAATCAACCTTCTTCACTGTGCTATCAACTTTGAAGAATACCGGAAGGTGTCTAGATGCAAGACAACCAAAGAAATCTGGGAAAAACTCCAGGTCACACACGAAGGCACTAAACAAGTTAAAGAAACGAGGATTGATATGCTGCGAAAAGAGTACGAGATGTTTAGCATGAAGGATGGAGAAAGCATTGATGAAGCGTTTGACAGATTCTCAATCATAATCAACAACCTTGATGCTATGGGTACAAACTATCACTACAAGAAAAATACCCATTTAGCCACACTTTTTTTAAGCTACATTTGAAAAGCGTAGCCTATTTATAAAATAGGCTACGCTTTTCTCAGTGTTGCCTTTTTTTTTAGAGAAAAAGAAACACAATTCTGGCATCATTTAAAAAGTGTAGCCTTAGGTATTATAGAAATCACTTATAAAGCGTAGCCCTATGTTAATATCTATGGGTCCACTTTTTATATAAAAAAAAAAACGCTTTTTGAAGGTAGCCTATTCATTAAGTTTTGGGTACGCTTTTAAAATGATGCCTAATAAGCGTTTTTTCCTCTTTTTTTCGATCCAAAGCAAACTCACAAAGTGAAATTTTCGTTCCCTCCAAAGCTCATTATCCCCTCTCTGAAACTCACAACACTTAGTAAATCACAGCGCCTTTATCCCCTTTCGGGAACCACATGAATCACAGCGCCTTTGTTCCCTCCAAAGCTCATCACTCATCATCGCGAAGAACCCTCGCTCATCACCCAGTCACCACTCACCGCCAGTCACCACCCACCACTCACCACATCGCTGTGCCGCTCACCGGCTCACCACTCACCAACTCACACTCTCATCCTCACTCAACACACACAAAAGAGGAAAAAAATCAGAAAAGTGGAGAACGGGAAGAAGAAGAGAAGAAGAGGGGAGAGGGAAAGGAAGGAGAGGATGACCCCGGCTAGGGCTCCGCCGCGCGGACCATCGTCATTGCGTGCGCTGACCGTCGCCTCAGCATCGCCATCTCGTGCACTCACTGTCGCTGCTCAGCATCATCATCGCGTGTGCTCACTGTCGCTTCTCAGCATCGTCGTCGTCGCTCAGCATCGTCATCGCCGCTAACCTGAGAAGGTATGTATCGATTTTCAATTTGTTCTATGAAATTTGGGAGGTTTTAGGTTCCAATTTAGGGTTTTTAATTAGAGATTTTACTGCATGAATGGTTTTAGCTTCCTGGTAGCCGAGAAGCAATCGCAGACCACCTACAATAATTCTCAATCTCATTCTCTTTGTTGCTCATCATCTCACTTTTTATCTCATTCGCTCTCTCTTTGTCTCACCCTCTATCTCACTTGTTCTCTGTGTATGGATTTTTCTTCTGTGAATTTTTGAAGATTTTGGGGGTTCTATTTTTTAGGCTTTCTAATTTTATGAGTTTCTACTTCTTGCTTCTTTAGGGTTTTCTTTTTTGTTTGAGAAGATTATTGGCCTCAAGTGTGCGAATTGTCGCCTCTTCAAACAGAGTTTATTATTTTAACACCATTTATGGTTTGTGTGTGCTATGAATTTGCAGAACTAATGCAGATAGAAGCCAGAAGATTGGGAATTACTGATTAATGGTTCTTTAAGCTCTTCTTTCTCATCATTGATATTGGATCCGTGCAGCCTGTATCAGGCGTTGAATCTGTTCCAGGAAGGCAAAATCAGTGGAAAGGATACAAAGACTAATGAGACTAAGGTTCGTTCACATCTAGTGGTTCAAAGAATAATCTAGGATTATTGGTTACATACTTGTATTCATTGATTTGGTAGGATGATGCGGGAGAAGATGGTACTGGTGCAAAGAATGATACAAGGAGCAATGCCCAAGCAGCTGAAAAAAGCGAGGGAGAGAAATTATTTGCACAATACTGAAATTATGCTCACTAAGGTTAAGATGCCACTTCCTGATATGATGGTAAGCTGAAAATTGGCTTGAATAAGTTTTTTGATCATTCAGGATAGAAGATTTTATAATGAAAATATGATTCTTATGCATGTTGCTTTCTAGTAAATATTAGTGTTTTTTATTTACATAGAAGATGCTTATTGAAATTTTATTGACTTGTATATGTGCCTAAGGCCACCGATAATAGCTCTTGCCAGCAAATCTGAAATATCCACCTCGAACAATGTGGTTAAGTATTATCTAACATGTTAAAATGGATATTCTCAGGCTGCTGTGCTGGCTATGGATGAATTAGTATTAGATGTGGATCAGGTGAAAAATCTCATTAAGTTTTGTCCTACCAAAGAAGAGATGGAACTCTTGAAGGTAAAGATTAACAAACTTATCATACTTAATTCCTACATCTTGTTTTGTCAGGTAAGGTTTCTCATTTGGCGTCTGCTGTTACAGAAACATATCTTTTACTCTGGTTTGTTTGCTTTTCTAATTTTGATTCCCCTTGTTTATGAAGGGATACACTGGTGACAAAGAGAATTTGGAAAAATGCGAACAGGTGTGTACTAATTTGTTATAGCCATATCATTATTTATGATAGCTAATTTAGTGTAAATCTAAGTACTCAGAATTATATAGGATATTGTTTGTAGGCTCCATAACTAGGATCCGTCTACCAGCATTTGATTTCTTAGACCCTTTACTTACTTTAAAATCTGATAGGGAGTTGGGAGGAATGGTGGAGAAATGAAGTAGAGAAGAGAGGAAACTTATTTTAAGGGAAAAAAAAGAAAAAACAATTGTTGGCATGGAAACTGGAAATTGCAAAATTTTGGGTATAAATAATTAGCTGCAGAGGTTAAAGAACTGAATGCGGCAAGGCTTTGATTTTGGAAGTGAATCTAACATATGATAATGATCAATAAAATTGTGCAAGAAGTTTGTTTCCTTGGAAGGCAGCTCATATGAATTCAAGGTCTATATCACGTATAGTTACAGATTTGTTGTTGCCTGCTTGCTTCTAGAAAGAAAGAAGCAATTTATTACATGTCCCCACTTTTTCTTTAGATGTTGGTTATAAAACAATTCTTTTGGCCTTTCCTAATGCAATATCATACTATGTATCTATAATCATATCTTTGTATATATTTGGTCATGTTTCAGTATTTTTTAGAGCTGATGAAGGTGCCACGAGTAGAGTCAAAGTTAAGAGTATTCTCTTTCAAGATTCAATTTCTGTCTCATGTATGGTGGTGCTTGCTATATTTTTCTTTATGTTTGATTCAGTTATGCTTTTTTCTTTTTGCACGTTATAGAATTTAAGAAGAGTTTAAAAACTATGAACTCTGCTTGTGAAGAGGTACATTGTGCATGAAACTAACAAACTGTGTTATTGGTATTTCTTTGACCTCATGCATTTTCTCTTGGGAATAGGTCCGAAAGTCTGTCAAGCTGAAGATCATGAAGAAAATTCTTTTTTTTGGGTAATACATTAAATCAAGGAATAGCTAGGGGTATGTACTTTTTTCCTTTAAATGTTAATGTCCTTATCATTCTCTAGGACATCGTTCTAGCTCTCTCAATTTTCTATGTTTGGATAATCACAGGCCCTTCTTAATTTTTCAGAAGTTAAAATTTAATTTGATTCTGTTAGATCTTGTCTAACGTAAACTTACAGTTTATGGATTACTATTTATTTATTTAATTTATGCAAGATCCACAATTGAATTCAAGTAGGATAGTCTTTTAAAGCTTACTGAAACTCGTGCTTCTAACAATAAGATGACACTGATGCACTATCTTTGCAAGGTATAATAACAATTGCACTAAAGAAATATATCATTTGATTACTTACCTTTTTTCCGTTTTGCTATTTTGGTTCTAGGTTCTAGCTGATAGGTCGCCTGGACTGCTTGACTTCCGCTTAGACCTTGTAAGCCTGGAAGCTACGACTAAGGTGATGATTTATGCTTGGTTGAAAAAGGAAAATTATTCAACTGCTAATTGCTAGTTTGGTTGGTTTATTGGTTCTGTTTCACTTTGTTCCCCTGTAAAACTGAGCACATATCTCCTCCTCTAACTTCTTGCAATGATATGTGTGTCACATGAATTAAGAGTTAACTCACACTTTAGAAGTATGCTATTACTGATCAATGCTATTACATGAATTAAAAAAATAATAATTATTTAAAAGTTTCAAAACATTATTATCTGTGTGTTCTATTTCATTGAGTATAAAAGTTAACTCTCCCTCTTGTTCATAATATGATACGTTCATAACATGATAATAATATATTAAAATTTTAGTTTTTAAGTGCTTGTCCTAATCATGTTCTATATGTTGCTGCTGCATGTAGTAGTAGTAATTGGAGGAGTAATAATTCAAAATTGGCTTGTGTAGAAGAGTTCAACTTTTCAAATGTGAAGAGAATAGGGAAACTTTGTGGCAACAGTTCTGATTTTGGCATTGTGGTGGGAGGTAGGGGATTTTTGTCTAACTGCTAGGGTGATGATTTTTTAAATTATAGCTCTTTATCTTATGGTTTATAGCTTATGCTTTTTTGATCTTTGAATTCTAATTTTGGATTTGTGAAACACTACTATGCATTGGTGAAACTTGTACACGGTATAGAAAGGATTAATGATATCAGTCATTGATAGTTTTGAGTCTGGTTTTTTAATTTTTATAATCGCGAATGTTATTATAAATATTTTTCTAATTACTTTTCTATATAATTATGCAGGATAATATTGAGGATGATGATAATGAAGATTAAGTTGATTATTATTGTGGTTTATTGGCAAAGATAGAGTAGTGTTGGGAATGGATACATGTATTGTTGACTAATGACTTTTATTTGAAGATACATATGTAGGATATAATATTTTAGTTTTTTTATAGAGTATTAGTAGTAAATTCTAAGTGATATCATAGTTATTTTGATATGGTTATGTTTATTTTAATATGAGACGGATGAATATTTAAAATTAACATTATTTTAGTACTTTTGGATCATTATTATAAATATATTTTAGTTACAGGTAACTTTTATTATCTAAAAAAATTATTTAGTATAATTATGTATTTATTTTTATTTTATAATATTTAACTCATTTAATTAAAAATGCAGAATTATATATGTAATCAAATTATTAAATATTATATTGTACACAAAATTATTAGAATATTATATATATATATATATACAGAAAATTAAAAAAAAATAATGAGGGACCTAAGGCTACACTTATAAAAAGTAGCCATGGAATATAATGTGGCTACGCTTGACAAGTGATGCAATAGTGTTGAAAAGCGTAGCCTATTCTAGTAAAAATAGAAGTTGAAAAGCGTAGCCTTTGGTCTTGCACAGCATCACTTGAAAAGCGTAGCCTATTCCCAAACGCCAAAAGCGTAGCCTTTGGTGCAGAAAAGCGTAGCCTTTGAGAATAGGCAACGGCCGAATAGGAATCACCCCAAAAAGCGTAGCCGTAGCCCGAAAAGCGTAGCCGTAGCCTAAGGCATCATTTTTTTTCACTTTTGGCTACACTTTTCAAGTGTACCTGAATGGGTGTTTTTCTTGTAGTGTATGCAGAACAAACCTTGGTGAGAAAACTCCTTAGAAGCCTCACAAAAGAGTGGGAAAACACTGCCACTGTCCTAACCGAGAGTAACAACATAAGTCCCATAACCTATGATGAGCTGAGAGGAAAACTCCTTGCCTATGAAGCCACACACACAAACAGACTCAAAGAAAAAGGGAATAGCCCTCAAGTCACAAATAGAACCAAAAGAGAGTGAGTCTAGTGATGGTATTTCAGATGACGAGCTTTTATTTTTTGCTAGGAGATTTAGAAGGATGATGAAGAGCAAGGGCAAATACAAGGGTTCAAGTTCAAAGGAGCACAAGATAGACTTGAGCAAGGTGACGTGTCATCATTGCAAGGAGGCTGGACACTTCAAGTCAAACTGTCCAAAGCTCAAAAAGGAGGACAAAGGAAAGAAGAAAAGGAAGAGAGTACTCATGACAGCTTGGGAGGATCTTGAGAATGACTCAAATGAAGAAGAAGAATCTGAAGGAGATAACAAAGACTGCTTCATGGCTGGAAACAACAATCTTAATGAGGTAAATTATTATGATTTGACCATTGAGGACTTGCATGCTATTATTGATGATCTTACCTTAAACACCTCAAAACTGCTTGACCAATACAATGAATGCATATCTGAAAGAGATGTGTTAAGAGTTGAAAATAAGTTTTTAAAAGAAAAAGTGAAGGAAACTGAATGTGCCTTGGACATCATTGAAGAAAACAGATTTCTAAAATCTGAACTTGAAAAATTAAAAGGAAAGCACATTGTGGATCCTTCACATGAGTTAATTGCTGAAAATGAAAGATTAAATGATATGATTAAAAGGTTGAATGGTGACTTAGCAAAATTTGCTCAAGGTTCTAGTAACTTGGACAAATTACTAACAAGTCAAAGACCATTGTTTGAAAAATCTGGTTTAGGCTACATAGCCAAGGAAGATGCAGTCTCTAATATTTCCTCTATAAAATTTGTGGCTTCTTCATCAAATACCAAAACCATACCAAACAAATATGGTATTGAAAATACTCCAACACTTAAAAAAAATTGATGAAGTATACACAAGTGAAACTGAGCCTTCACCAAAAACTGAACCGAGTTCAAACCGGCCAGGTTTGGGTTACATTTCGAAAAATGAGGCTGTTTTCAAGAAACCACTATTTTACAACAAAACCTCATATTCGAAAGGTAAAAATGTTCAAAGAAATTCTGGTGAAAATGCTTTTGTAAAGAGGAATAACTTTAATAAAAATCAGTTTGTCAAAAGAAATGCATCTCCTCCAAAAACCAGAAAATTTCAACACTTTAATCATTTCAAGCAATATAACTCACCTCAAGCTCAGTGACACACGTCAGAAAATCATTGTGTTAATTGCAAGAAATTTGGTCACTCATATGTACAATGTTTCATTGAAAAAAGAGTTGTTGGAAACAAAGTTTACAATATTGTTTGTGATTTCAATGCACTTGGGCAACCAAGATGGATTAACTTCAGAGGATCCAAATTAATTTGGATATCTAAGGCTACTTGAAACTCATCATGCAGATTTGCCTGGCATCCAAGAACAAAAAGGACATGTGGTACATCGATAGTGGATGTTCAAGGCACATGACTGGAAGGTCAACCTACTTCATCAAACTAAATAAGTATGATGGAGGTTTTGTGACCTTTGGAGATGATGGTAAAGGTAAAATCATTGCTGTTGGAAAAGTAGGTAATGAGCAATCTACTTTCATTGATGATGCACTTTTAGTATGTGATTTAAAGCACAATCTTTTGAGTATAAGTCAGCTGTGTGATTTAGGATATTTAGTTGTTTTCAAAAGGCTTGAATGCTATGTTGTTAATGAAAAGACAAATGAAGTGATGTTTGTTGCCAAGCATTTCAATAATATGTATGGACTTACTCTTGATGAACTAAAGGATCAAAATGTAGCTTGTCTTCACTCTAAAGAATATGAAAAGTGGTTATGGCACAAGAGATTGGGCCATGCAAGTATGTTTCAAATAAACAAACTTGTAAAGAAAGAATTAGTAAGAGGCCTTCCTTTGATAAAGTTTGACAAAGACATCACTTGTGATGCTTGCCAAATGGGAAAACAAACAAAAAGTTCTTTTAAACCAAAGGAAGACATCTCTACTAAAAGACCACTTGAGTTGCTACACATTGATTTATTTGGTCCAACAAGAACTCAAAGCCTAGGTGGTAAACATTATGGTTTAGTAATTATGGATGACTATACTAGGTTTGGTTGGGTTTTATTTCTTGCACACAAAAATGAAGATTTTTCGGCCTTTGAACCTTTTTGCAAGAAAATTCAAAATGAAAAGGATTTAAAAATCTCTTCTATAAGAAGTGATCATGGAACTGAATTTGAAAATAATTTATTTGAATCCTTTTGTGAGGAATTTGGAATATCTCACAACTTCTCTTGTCCAAGAACACCACAACAAAATGGTGTTGTGGAAAAAAGAAATAGAAGCATACAAGAGATGACAAGATCTATGCTTTGTGAGAGTAATGTTCCAAAATTCCTTTGGGCTGAAGCGGTCAATACGGCTTACCACATTTTGAATAGAACAATCATAAGGAAATTTTTGAAGAAAACCCCTTATGAACTTTGGAAAGGCTACCCACCAAACTTAGATTACTTGCATATCTTTGGATGCAAATGTTTTGTTTTAAATAACAAAGAAAACCTGGGGAAATTTGATCCAAAAGCTTATGAGTGTTTGTTTGTAGGATATTCCACAACTAATAAAGCATATAGGGTTTATCATCAAGATGCTAGAATTATTGAAGAGTCAATGCATGTTACATTTTGTGATACTAACTTGGTGCAAAGCATTTTGGAAGATTGTGATGCAGGAAATCAAGCTCAAAAGGAGGATGAATCTGCTCAAAATCATGGAAAAGAAAATTCTGGACAAGCTGAACCAGAAATTGCAAATGCTGAACATTCAAGAGACAATTCCATTTTGTCTCACGAATCTGAAGGAAATCCTGCAGCCAGCAGCGCCCAGAATCCCTTGGTGACTGAATCTGCCTCCAAATCTACCAGACCTCATGAGTGGAGATTCTTGAAGAATTATCCTGAGAAATTTGTCATTGGGGACGTCTCTCATGGAGTGCAAACAAGGTCTTCCACTAGAAAGGCAAATGAAGGATCCAACATTGCCCTCCTTTCACAAATAGAGCCTCAAAACGTCAAGGAAGCACTTGGTGACCCTTCTTGGGTTAAAGCAATGGAGGATGAGCTTCTTGAGTTTGAGAAGAACCAAGTGTGGACTTTGGTTCCAAGGCCAAGTGGAAAGAAAGTGACCCGGACCAAGTGGATATTTCGGAACAAGTTGGGAGAAGATGGTAGCATTGCAAGAAACAAGGCAAGGCTAGTGGCTCAAGGATATAACCAAGAAGAAGGAATAGACTTTGATGAATCCTTCGCCCCTGTTGCCCGAATGGAAGCCATAAGACTTCTCTTAGCTTATGCTGCATACTGTGGTTTTAAATTATACCAAATAGATGTGAAATGTGCATTCTTGAATGGAGTGATAGATAGAGAAGTGTATGTGGAGCAGCCTCCTGGTTTTGAAAATAAAGAACATTCTAATCATGTTTTCAAATTGTCTAAAGCTCCTAGAGGCACCACTGACACAACTCTATTCATCAAGAACTCTAATGATTCTTTTATTCTAGTCCAAATATATGTTGATGACATTATTTTTGGATAAGCAAATGAATCCCTTTGTTCTGAATTTGGAAAACTCATGACAAGTGAATTTGACATGAGTATGATGGGTGAACTTAATTTCTTTATTGGGCTGCAAATTAAACAAACTGAAAAGGTATTTTCATTCATCAAGAAAAGTATGCCAAGGAATTAGTTAAGAAATTTGGAATGGAAAATGCCAAACCCATGGGAACACCCATGCATCCTAGTTCTAAATTAGATAAGGGAGAAACTGAGAAAGATGTTGATGAGACTAGGTATAGAGGAATGATTGGTTCACTTATGTACTTAACTTCCTCTAGACCCGATATTGTGCAAAGTATTGGATTGTGTTCTAGGTTCCAATCCAAACCTAAAGAGTCACATTTTTCTGCAGTTAAAAGGATCATTAGATATGTTCATGGCACATTTAATTTTGGCCTTTGGTATCCTAAGATTGATGATTTTTCTGTAGTTGGTTATTGTTATGCAGATTTTGCTAGTGATAGAGTTGATAGAAGGAGCACTTCAGGCCTATGTTGTTTTCTTGGGAAGTCCTTAAATGTTTGGTCAAGTAAGAAGCAACCAACAGTGGCCTTATCCACTGCAAAGGCTGAGTATATAGCTGCTTCTTCTTGTTGTTCTCAGCTTTTATGGTTAAAAACACAGCTCGCTGATTACAAATTAAATGCTGAAAATATTCCCTTAATGTGTGATAATATGAGTGCCATCAATATTTCTAAAAATCTAGTTTTGCACTCTAGGACTAAGCATATTGAAGTGAAATTTCACTCAATAAGAGAACATGTCCAAAAAGGGGATATTAGTATTCAATTTGTTAAATCTGAGGAGCAATTAGCAGATATTTTCACAAAACCATTAGCTGAGGATAGATTCTGCATGCTTAGGACTTGTCTAGGAATTTTGAGTTATGATTCCTTATTTGAAAAATACTAATGTAGTTGCTGGAGCCTTTTGTCTCATAAACAGGTATGAGACAATTCTGGGCAGGTGATGAACGTTCTCTTCAATTCAGAGTGTTTTGGGCTTGTTTCAAATGAAAGATAATCTAGGCCAACCTCAAAATCAGATCTAGAGTGGTCCAAAGTGTTTCCTTAAATCCAAATATCTCTGGGCCCATATATGAATGTTACATTTTTTTTGGTTGATGGGCTGTGTATTTTTTTGAAAATAATTTTTTAGTTAATGTTTATAATCCAAAAAGATTTTTTAGTTTAATTTTTTTGGTTTTTCAAAATTTAAAATTCATTTCCTGTTTTATTTTCAAATCAAATCAAATCTTTATTTTATGAGGTCAGGTCTTTTCATGTCATTTCAAAAGGTGATGCAGTTGCATGGTTTTGGAAATCCACTTTTGGGTACG
The DNA here is from genome assembly GCF_000817695.3 of Arachis duranensis. Classification (NCBI taxonomy): domain Eukaryota; kingdom Viridiplantae; phylum Streptophyta; class Magnoliopsida; order Fabales; family Fabaceae; genus Arachis; species Arachis duranensis. The sequence goes on from NC_029775.3 coordinate 31,521,726, forward strand.
GTTACCAACACTCCCTCTCTTCCCTCCATAACTTTTCCTCAAACCCTTCGATTTCTTCCCTCTCACTCCACTGTCTCTCTTCCATCAAAAGCCTCAATCTAACCAAAATGGGGAAGAAAGTTATTGCTAAAAGAGCACCGCGTGAGAAAATCCATAAACTTCTAGGATTTCCTAGACCATCAACTCCTTCACCCTCTCCTCCTACCTCTCCTTCTCGCACTACTCCCATGGCACGAACCAAGACTACACCAAGGTACCCTGCCCCTGCCAAGCCGACACCACCACCGAAGGTCACAACTTCCAAGCCAGGCTCCTCAAAACCTGGTTCTGCAAAGCCTAGCTCATCCAAAGGCAAACGTCTGGTGACTGAAGAACCCATTCCCGAACCAACACAACCCAAATCCAGGTTTGTTCCAGTTCGCTCACAAAGAGGTAACCCTCCTCGCCCTCAGGTTAAGCGATAAGCATACATTAAGGGGGAGCAACTCATATGAAAGAAAGGGAGAGCACATCAAGCTAATCTGGTATCATCAAAGGAAAGTCTCTAACACTTTCTTGCAGGGATTAAGGTGCTGTTTTTGTTGATCTTGCTTATTGTCCGCCCTTGATGACAAAAGGGGGAGTAATAGCTGCGGAATGCTATTGAATTTTCTGTGATTTGAATTGTGAACTTTTGATTGTTGCTGATGATAATGTTGAGCTTATAAATTTTGTTTTGCAACTGTGCTGCTACATGGAATGTATCTCTACTAACAATTGAAACTTGCTTTCATATGTTGTTGGCTTGCCCTTGATTAATCTTGATACTTTGATTTTGCTGCTGACATAATATGTTGAGTATTGGGCTAAATTTGTAGTGTTGATTATTTAAACTCCCTTAGTCAAAATATTTTTGTGTAGCTCTTTATGGTGCTCTCTATAAGTAAATACAAAAAAGAAAGAAAAGAAGAGTACAAATCAAGGGGGAGTTAACTTTGAAAAAGAAAGGGGGAGCAACACTAAAGCAAGAAACATCAATCAAAGGGAAGTTTTCTAACTTTACTAAAATTCAATTCCTTTTGGTTATTGCTTAAATATGTTTGCCATCAAGAGGGAGATTGTTGAGTTAAGAAATTAACTAAATTAGTTAGTGATGACAAACATTATTTTATTAAGCAAAGTAAATAATTAGTGTTGATTATTGATGATGATATGTTGTAGGCCAAAAATAAATATAATAGAGCAGCCCAATTGGATGAAAATAAAAACAAGGTTGGAAGGCTACTAATCAACAACAGCCCAACTCAAAGCAAGCTGAATCTATTCTAATGAGTCACAAAATAATAGAAGCCCAAAGGTGATGAATAAAAAGCAAACGGGTTGCATGAATGAAGAAAGCCAACCCAAGCCCGAGTTGCTCACCCAAGTTGATCTAACCAAGCTTCTCATACAAGATTGAAGTCTTCACTCTCTCTTATTGCTTTGGTCAGCAACAAAACACAAGAAAGAGAGCTTCGTCGTTCCTACTCATTTCAAAAAAAAAAAAAGAAAGAGAAAGCTTATTCAGAAAGCAAATGTCTAATCACCCACATCAAACTAAGTCAGAAATTAAAAGGTGATTTATTTCCATTTGCATGCAACTTACTTTCTTTACTTCATCTCAAATCTTCTGTTTTACCATTTTTGGATAAATGGAAAAAGTGTTCTCTATTCTACACTGCTGTGCATCCACGATCACAAGTGTATCTTGGGGACCAAGTTGGCTTTCAATGGCTAAGATAGGGGTTAGCTACAAAGAGAAAGAAGAAAAAATCAGAAGCTAGGGCAAAATTAGATCTTAGACAAATTAGAAAGATATTTCCATTATTGGTACCCCAAAGTAACTTGCTGAAGCTTCTTTTCCCCTCATACCCATTTCTGGTTAAATGAAGAAAGATGCCTTTGATCACTGTTGCCGTAAATCAAGGGTTCACAAAGTTTCTTGGAGCCAAAGCACATCATCAATGGTTTATATTCAAGTTTACCTTTGAAACTTGTATCTTTGCTGATCTAAGGCTTTCGGTCAAGCAAAAAAGGGTCTGTTCCAGCATTCCATTTTTGGAAGTAAATGGAAGAAAGTGAAAGGTGAGTTGGTGAAGCACACAGCTCAAGAAGTTGACCTTGGGAGAAGATCCCAGCAACATGCAAGGAGAATAAAAGAAGACTTCCTGCTCATTCAGAATTAAGGAGAGAAAACCAGAGAGTGAGAACAGAGTTCTGTGAAGAAGTTCCTCTACTTGGATAATGCTTTCTTTCAAAAAGCATTCGGCCAATACTGAAGAACTGCATCTGAGGTTTACGAATCTGGTTTTGCACATAGCAAAGAGGCTGCTGATGAAATCAATCTCCTTCATGTCTTATTGATTGTAATGTACTTTTCTAAGTTTATCTTTCTGTAATTTCTTGAGAGAAAAGGCATTGTGAGAAAGCTTAAGAAAAAGCCATGAGTGGAAAAAGGCTGAGAGAAACACTTGAGAGAAAAGCCTAGAGTTATTTTCTGATTTCTTTAGGTTGGTTAAGTGTCTTGTATCTTGTACCTGTTTTGGTATCCCTTTCTTAGTTGGGTCAGCACTAAGAGGAATAGTTAGGTATTAGCATAGCCAATGTCAAGTTAGGTTAGAACTTGAGTGTGAAAGGATTGGGTCAATCCTGTGAAATTGGTGTAGGTAATACTGTTAACTATATAGTGAAATTCTTCCATAATTGTGGAGGAGACTGGATGTAGGTTGCATAGCACAAGGCAACCGAGCCAGGATACATGCTGGTGTTAGCTTTTCTCTTTTCTACGGAGTTCTGTTTTCTGATATTCATGAGACAAAAATAAATTGTCTCATAATTTCCGCCGCTGAGTTCAAACATAATCAGAATTGTAATTTTGTTTAAAAAGGGTCATAACAGCAACTTAAAAGGAAGGCATAGATTCAACCCCCCTTCTCTAAGCCTACCACAACCTTCAGTGACTCCTACCGGTTTCGCAACCACCCATCAACAGGTGAGGGTTGAGGTTTTTTCCACTAAAAATGGCCAACAGTATGTCGGCAATGTTCTGATTTCTCTGACTCAACCTTTCATAAGTGGTTTTTATCAAGAAGTTGGTCCCTGCACCAAAACTCTAATAAGTCGGTATGCGATGTTCCCCCTCTAGGGTGAGCCAGAAGGGGTGCCGATCTTTGGCGGGCCGGACTTTGAAAATTTTTTTCTTGAAGCCATGGAGCGAATCCTTGAACAATCTGAAGATCCGTCGACCCTACAAGGCTCGGAATGACAAAGATCCTTTTTTATGTTTCCTTCCTTTGAAGGGTTGGTCAGGAGGAAAAGGTAGAGGAAAAATTCTACAGAGGCCGGGAGATTCAGGTAGTTGCACACCATCTCAAAGCAACAGATGGAGGCCCAGCTATTTGGGTGCAATTGCGAGGGTGCCATGTCGCACCGGTTCAGAAGGGAAATTACGAAGAGGAAGAAAGGGAGCCGAACTCCCAAGTTGATGAACATGGGCTTGTACACCTACATCGAATCGGCAACCCAAGTAGTGTCCATGTTTATTTGGCAAATGCACTCCCGATCTCCAGGAACGAACACCTTGTAATTGGCCTCTTCGGGGCCACCCCCACACACAATAAGTCGGCGTTACGAAATTTCTGTAGCGCCTCCAGGGTTATGTTGGAAGCTGTGTCTTTGACGTCGGATGTGACCTAAAGATAACGATCTACGGTGACCCTCGGAGCAGGATGTTGCGCCATACCTACAATGGGGGCACCACTTAAGTTAAACTCGACAGGTTAGAAAATTGGAGGAGGCTTTATGTCCAGAAAATCGGAGGAAATTGAAACTAAGGCTACGTTCTGCTACGTCTCTATTCTATGTTAATCCATGGTCGATTAAAAGCCTAAAATAAAGAATTAGACACCTAATGGTAATCCCCCTATGAACTACCTAACAACGACGTGCTTAACCCAGGCAAGAATAGATAGAAATAACATAAAAGGTACGTAGTAACAGCAGCAAAAATAAAAACTGAACAATAATCATCTATAGTAAAAAGATAAAGGCGGATAAGAATCACCAATAAATTGAAGAAGGAAGAAGGATGAATCTTAAGTGAACGCAATAGGACTTGCAGCGGACGAATGAGAGAATTAGCAATGAAGAGAGTGAGGGAAAAGGGGTATGAGAAAATAAGAAACAAAAAGGGGGATACAGAATGGTAACTATCAGATGAGAGCACGAAAGGTCAGGGATAAAACAGACTTTTCCCCCAACTTTCAAATTAGCCATAATGAGCATTAAATGCTCGACATGAAAACCAAAGCAATGCCCCAGGCAACGGACGGGGGCAATTCACGCGTTAAAGGCACGAACTCCATCAACGGACTCTCGGGCCTAGGAAGACTCGACCGAAACAGGTGTGAATGAGTTAAACGCGCCAACCACGGGCTTTAATCCTCACGGTTGGCCCGTTGGGGGCACTGTTCCGGCCCAGCCCACTAATACTCTGGGTCCAGTCACTGATAAACCACTATTTTATGGTTTATATTGTGTTTAATTATGTAGTTTTATCATGATCCTTACCCACTTATTTATTAATTTAGCATGCATTTATATTTCCTTCCTGAAATTACTACATGGTTGAAAACTGCTTCCTAGAGACTTTTTAATTATGCATTTTAGTTCTCCTTTATCCCATTCGATGCCGTAATCTGTGTGTTAAGTGTTTCAGGCTTTATAGGGCATGGATGAGTTGGAGAATGGAAGGGAAGCTAGCAAAAATAGAAGGAACACAAGAAATTGAGGAGATAACCAGCGAGAAGTGACGCGGCCGCATGACTCACGCGTTCGCGCGAAAGAGGAGAAATCGCAGTGACGCGGCCGCATGGCTCACGCGACCGCGCGGAATGGAAAAGCACAAGTGACGCGGAGGCGTGGATGACGCAAACGCGTGGCAGGGAAAAATGCGAATGACGCGTCCGCATGGATGACGCGATCGCGTGACGTGCGCAATCTGCATAATCTGCAGGATTCGCAGAGGGTGATTTTGGGCCCTATTTTGACCCAGTTTTCGGCCCAGAACAACAAACTAGAGCCAGAGAACATGCAGAAACCAGAGACAACAATTCATTCTACACAGTTTTAGTTTGAGATCTAGTTTTTACTCCTCCTCTAGGTTTTCTCTCTGGAGACAATGATAGTTCTTAGGATTTTATTTTTCTACCACTTTTTGCATTGGGATACTGAGAAGAGTTATTACCTCATCAAGACTTCGTCATTCTAGTTCGTTTTCTTTACTTGGCTTTACTCTTCCATGTCCTTTGCTTTGTTAATTTTACCATTGGAATATTTTTAGGATTATTTAATACAAGGATTATTTTTATTTTTAATTGATTATTTTGATTTTTATTTACAATGTCTTTCTTCAATTCCCTTTCATATGTTATGAATTTTACATTCACAATGAGCGAGTAGTTCCCTAACTTGATGGGGAGTTAATTGAAAGGAACCCTTGAGTTGGAAGGCTTAAAAGAAAGATTGTAATTGGGTTTATTATTGGATTGCCCTATAGTCACTAACACCAATCCTTTTTAATTAAGTGGGTTGAAACTTGTGAACGGACATAGCATTCCAACTTGTTTGACTTTCCCTTACCTAGTAAGAGATAACTAAACAGGATAACCTTTAATTATCAATTAATCTAGAGAGTAATTCAACAATACTGAGACTTCCAACTAATCAACTCCCAGTCAAGGCTTTTATTTACATTATTCAAATTCTCCAATTTTATTTCCTGTTTACTCCACTCAAACCTTTTTGAAAACATCTGATTAATAAAATAGCACACTTTTCTGCAACTCGTTGGGAGACGACCTGGGATTCATACTCCCAGTATTTTAATTTTAACTTCCTGTGACACCTTTCTAAATTGATAAGTGGATTTCTGGTGAGTTAAGAACTATACTTGCAACGTATATATTTTAATAATTTTTAGTGTGTTAATTTATTGATTGGTATTTATTTTAATTGCAATTTTTTCTGTTATTTCGTTAAATGATGCGTTCACTTCCTGATCCAAGCTTGCCAGTATTTGACCCTGAAATTGAAAGAACTCTTTCACATATAAGGCAAGTTCGGCGTCGGCGACTCCTCTTTAAGGACGAACCTGAACCGTCATCTAAGGAAGAAACAAGCTCCCTCTCTACTGATCTTCATTTACGTGCAGGTGACATGGCAGCGCCCAGAAGAGTCACTATCCAGGAGGAAGGAGCCCCTGATTTTACGCTCCAACCATTCCAGGCACACCACCCAGCAGTAGCTATAGATTTTGAAATAAAGTCTTCACTACTCAACTTGATGCCCAAGTTTCATGGCTTACCTACTCAAGAGCCTATCAAGCATCTTAGGGATTTCCAGACTGCTTGTTCTACTGTTAAGCGTAATGGCACTGATGAAATCTCCATTCTGTTGAAAGCCTTCCCATTTTCTCTAGAGGGAAAGGCAAGAGAGTGGTACTACACTCAACCCCTAGCAAATGTATCCAACTGGGATACACTCAAAAAAGAATTTTTGGAAAAATTCTTTCCATCTGAAGTTACTGATAAACTGAGGAAATACATTTCGACGATTGTTCAGGATGACAACGAGACTCTCTTTGAATACTGGGAGCGCTTCAATAATCTTCTGGAAGCATGCCCCCACCACAGGATTGACAAGATAGTGTTACTCAGTTATATCACACAGGGCATGAGGCCCCAAGATAAGACCACATTGGAAAGTGCTAGCAATGGGTCTATGAAGAAGTACAAGACCACTGATGAGGCATGGCAATTGATCAGTGACTTAGCTGAATCCACTAGGAACCACAGGCAGAAACAAGGCCGTTCAAAAGCCGTTGCGAAGTATCCTCTAGCAGAGAGACTGCTGCTCTAGCTTAGAGTATCTGTGATATGACCAACTTACTGAAGCAGATGCAATTGAATCAACAACAAGTTCAGCAAGCTCAACCTCCTCCACCACAGCAAAGCCAACAGTTAGTCCCACAGAGAGTTTGCAGAGTTTGTGCTGATTATAGCCATTATACTGATGAATGCCCGCACCTCCAACAGGAAGACAACATGGTGGCATCCACTCATAATTTCTATGACCGCCCCAACCAAAGGTACAATCAAGGTGGAAATCATAACCATGGATGGCAGGACAATTCTAACCAGAATTGGAGGGACAACAATACCAGAGGAGGCAGAGATAATCAGGAAAATCAGAGGTGGAATAATAACAACAACAGGCAGTAGAATCAACCTTACAGAGCACCTCACCTGAGGCAATTCCAAGGACCACAGAATACCCAACAGTAGACCTCTCAATTTACTCATCCTCCTTTATCTCCTAATGAGGAGTTACTACAATCTTTTGAGCGGAGACAACAGACCATGGAAAATAACATTATGAATAGCATTAATGCCAGTCTGAATGGTCTGACCTCTACTTTGCAAGCTCTTGTTTCACAGATTGGATCAATGCAAAATTCCAGTAACCAACCTTCAAGCTCTACTGGAATCCCCTCTCAACCATTACCCAATCCAAAGGGTAGCATTAATGCCATCACCCTAAGGTCTGGAACCACACGGCATGAGAGGAATCAGGAGGAGCCAAGCCCACCAGAACATGCCTCAGTTGAAGAGGTAGTAGAAATAGAAGATGTTGAAGAGGAAGAGGACATACAGGACATAGCTGAAGAAGAAAAAGCTCAATCACAGAAGGAAGCACCAAATGGCGCAGACACTGCAGAAAACACCACTCCTATTCCGTTTCCACAACTTGCAAGGAAGCCTAGGAAGCAGCTGGAACCCGATCCCAAAATGGTAGAAATCTTCAAAAAGGTTGAGGTAACTGTTCCCCTTTTTGATGTTATTCAACAGGTACCTAAATATGTAAAGTTTCTAAAAGATTTGTGCATACATAAAGACAAAATTAATGAATTAGAAACTATTCCTTTAGGAAGTTCTATATCTACTTTAATGGGAAATTTACCGGAAAAGTGTAGTGACCCAGGTCCTTGTATAGTTAGTTGTACTATTGGTGGTGTAGTAATTTATGACTGCATGTGTGATTTAGGAGCATGTGTTAGTATAATGCATTTATCTGTATATGATGTTTTGAGGCTCCCTCCCTTAAAAAGGTCGGCAGCTCGTTTTGTGTTAGCAGATAAAAGCATTATTACAGTGGCTGGAGTTGCTGAAGACGTTTTAGTGAACATTAAAGAGCTCACATTCCCCACTAATTTTTATATCTTGGAGATGCCCTATAATGACTCAGATAAGCCATCATCAATCCTACTTGGGAGACCATTCCTAAAGACATCAAAATTCAAATTGGATGCTTTTTCAGGAACATACTCTTTTGAAATAGATGGCCGAATGGTAATCTTCAATCTGAATGGAGTCATAAACAACCCTCCAGAAGATTGTTCTATCTTCTAGTGTGACATCATAGATGAAACCGTAGCTGAAGTTCACCAGGAAGAGTTTGAAGATAAGTACCTAGGACAAGGTCCAAGTGTGGGGAATTTCAAGGACAATGCAGGCACTCTACCACTGCCACCAGTTCCAGATAATCCAGAGCCAGATCATGACCAGAAGTTAGAGTTGAAGCCCCTCCCTCCACACTTCAAATATGCTTACCTTGAGGACCAGCGGAAGTTTCCAGTTATCATTGCACAGGACCTCACTCCTGAACAGGAAGAGCAGTTACTTAGTGTGCTGAGGAAGCACAAGAAAGCAATTGGGTGGAGTTTAGCAGACATAGTAGGCATCAATCCTCAAGTTTGCGAGCACAGGATATTTTTAGAAGAAGGAGCAAGACCTGTTCGCCAACCCCAAAGAAGATTAAACTCCACCATTTTAGAGGTTGTCAAGAAGGAAGTGACCAGACTATTAGAGGCAGGTATTATCTACCCCATCTCAAACAGTGAATGGGTGAGCCCAGTACAAATGGTGCCTAAGAAGTCTGGAGTCACTACAGTGAAGAATGAGCATGGAGAGCTTATAGCAACCAGAGTACAGAACGCCTGGAGGGTCTGCATTGATTACAGGCATCTCAACCAAGGTACTTGTAAGGATCACTACCCTCTTCCATTCATTAATCAAATGCTGGATCGCCTGTCAGGTAAATCACATTATTGCTTTTTAGATGGTTACACAGGCTATTTCCAGATTCATATAGCTCCTGAGGATCAGGAAAAGACTACCTTTACATATCCTTTTGGAACTTATGCTTACAAGAGAATGCCCTTTGGCCTGTGCAATGCACCAGCCACTTTCCAAAGGTGTATGATGAGTCTTTTCTCTGATCTGATTGAGGACTATATGGAGGTTTTTATGGATGATTTTAGCGTTTATGGTGATTCTTTTAACCTTTGCTTGGATAGTTTATCTAGAGTATTAGATAGATGTGTCAGTACAAACCTTGTATTGAATTTTGACAAATGTCACTTTATGGTAAAACAAGGGATTGTACTGGGATATGTTGTATCTAATACTGGCATTTCTGTAGATCCAGCAAAGGTGGATGTTATTTCTAGTTTGCCTTACCCCTTTTCTGTGAGGGAAGTCCATTCGTTCCTTGGACATGCAGGTTTTTACAGGAGATTTATTAAGGACTTTAGTAAGGTAGCACTTCCCCTATCCATATTACTGCAGAAGGATATTGAGTTCGAGTTCAGTGAGGATTGCAAACAAGCGTTTGATAAGCTGAAGACCGACCTGACTCAAGCTCCAATTGTGAGAGGACCAGACTGAAGCCAGCCGTTTGAAATCATGTGCGATGCTTCCAACCATGCAGTAGGAGCAGCGCTGGCTCAGCGTGAAGGTAAGGATCCTTTTGTTATTGCTTATGCATCTAAGACTTTAGACACTGCCCAGTCCAATTATACTACTACTGAGAAAGAGCTTCTTGCTATTGTTTTTGCTCTGGATAAATTCCGAGCTTATATACTTGGTACTAGAGTAGTAGTGTATTCGGACCATGCAGCTTTAAAGTATCTATTAGCTAAAAAGGAGTCCAAACCAAGGCTCATACGTTGGATACTGCTATTACAAGAATTTGATTTAGAAATAAAGGATAGGAGTGGTAACTAGAATCTAGTGGCAGACCACTTGAGTCACCTTGAGCACATTAAGGATGATTCTACTCCTATAGATAATAATTTTCCATTTGATAACCTGCAAGCAGTATCTGAGGTAGTCCCTTGGTACGCACCTGTAGCTAATTATCTAGTTAGTCGCACATTTCCTCCACACTTTTCTATGCATCAAAGAGACAAGCTGAAAAGCGAGTTTAAATATTATATATGGGATGACCCATATTTATGGAGATGTGGCGCTGATCAGGTAATTAGACATTATGTGCCTCAATCAGAATTCCAGTCCATTTTAGAGGCCTGTCACTCATCTGAGAGTGGAGGACATTTCGGCCCTCAAAGAACAGCTAGAAAGATCTTAGACTGTGGATTCTGGTGGCCTACTCTTTTTAGAGACGCTGCTGAGTTTTTTAAATCTTGTCTCCCATGCCAAAAATTTGGTTATATATCCAGGATGGATGAGATGCCTCAACAAATTATGCTTTTCTATGAAATTTTTGATGTTTGGGCATTGACTTCATGGGTTCATTTCCAAATTCTAATGGCTATTTTTATATATTGTTAGCTGTGGATTACGTTTCCAAATGGGTGGAAGCAATTCCTACCCGCACTGATGATGCTAACACTGTTATTTTCTTTGTGAGAAACCATATTATTTGCCGCTTTGGATCACCACAAGCAATCGTGAGCGATCAAGGCACCCATTTTTGTAACAGGAGACTAACAGGATTAATGAGGAAGCATGGGATAATTCATAAGGTTGCAACAGCATACCATCCTCAGACCAATAGGCAAGCCGAGGTGTGAAACAGAGAGATAAAGCGTATCTTGCAGAAGATAGTCAAAACTCATAGAAAAGACTGGAGCACCAGGCTACAAGATGCACTATGGGCATATAGGACAGCATATAAAACACCCATTGGGATGAGTCTGTAGAACCTATGCACAATTACTCAAGAGGGGGGGTGAATTGAGTATTGCAACAACAATTAATCTTTTTACGAAAGTTAAAGACAATATACAAAAAGTGTTATTGTACTAGTATTTTTCCAAGAGCTTAACTCAATTGCTAAGCATTTATAAGGAGCTTTTACTTTCCAATAGACACCAACTCAAATAAATTGATCAAGCTTTTCACCAATCGGACTTAAGCCACTCCTTAAGTACTTACGAAGCTACTTTTCGATCACAATTTATTTGCACAAAGGTAAAAGACAATAATATTGAAGAGATGAGTTTGGAGAGATGCAAACGCTATTTAGAGTGGTTCGGCACAATCCTTGTCCTACGTCCACTTTCTTTCTCAATCGCAATTGAGAAGTTCCACTATTGCCAAGCTTCAAGGTGCTCGCGCAAAACCTTTTACAATCCGAGTCCTTAGTTTCTAACACCTCACGGTATATGATCACCACTCGTATACTA
>NC_029775.3:31533664-31536079 GCF_000817695.3 Arachis duranensis
AAAATGCTTAGGATTGATCTCAAACTTGTTGGAGTCAATTCTTATGCTTTTGTACCTTTGAAAACAAGTTTTAAACCATACCATTTGGCTAGCATCGAATTGCAAGATGTGTATCAAAACATTTTGTGAGTGTGTGTTGAGAGGTTTAGCAATTGGTTCTTAACAAGAAGTTACCTAAGTCCTAAGACACTATACTTGTCTTCAAATGTTGTGGACTTGAGTTTCTTGTTGTTGTTGTGTTGCTTTCAACTCTTCATTCCTCAACGTTGAATGTTGGTTGATCTTTCATGTCGTTTGTTGGTTTGTCATTCATCAAAACCTACGAATACAAACTTCGCATACAAGCAACATGATTTACAATTTCCCCCTTTTTGATAATGACAAACCAATTTTGAGGATATGTATTTATAAATGATTTTGAAAGCAACAATAATGCACTTTGTTTTATAGAAAGCTTTGGAGAAGACTTCACAAAAAAAAATTTTGCAGGAGTTCCCCCTAAATATGTGCATTTGTTCCTTTAAAGGGCGTTTATCAAAGAAAACGATTTAGATATCAAAGTTTTTGCTTAGCGGAAGTCTTTTTGAAATCATTGTTTCGCAAACTTATTTCTTCTTTTCAAATCCTCAAACTTCTTCTTTTTCAAAAGTTCAAAACTTTAAATATCCTCAAACTTTTCTTCCCCCTTTTGACATTATCAAAAAGAAGGGAGTTTGAAATGTGTCATAGAAGCATGCATAAAACAATGAATTTTTATAAGTTCAATTTCTTTATTGATCTCAAGGATGAGATATTCCCCCTATCAAAAAGAATTTTGATTTCCTCTTTTTATATATAATAAGCATGTATAATTCCCCCTAAAGAAGTGAAATATATCAAGGCATGCATATTAACTTAAAATAGGGGTACCAAGCCTATTTTGAGTTATTCACCAAACAAGCATACAAGCATTAATCATTAAACAAAATTATGAAGGAAATATCAAAGTATTTAAACCATAATAGAAATCCTTAACTTACTAGGAGTTAGTTTAACAATTCATATAATCAAATAAGCATAAAGTAATGAAAAGTGACTTTGCTCAAAAATGGGGTTTTGTTGCTCAAAAATGCCAAATTCACTTGTTTTTGTGTAATTTGGTCGTGTTTGCATCGATGCAATGGTCTTTGCATCGATGCACATAGCACGTCGTGTGCTTTGCATCGATGCAAAGCTTGGTTGCATCGATGCAACATGCATCATTTTGCCCAAAATCACCAAATTTTCATCCTTTGGTGGTTCTTTCTTCAAACCTTTGAGTTCCATCATGTATATACTCACTTAAACCATTATAAACTTCAATTTGTTGATCCTCCATTGTTTATAATCTTCAAATTCTTCAATCTACCTCAAGATTAATCACTCATTCATCAACTCATAAACTTTTCCAACGCCGATTACTTTGCCGGTGTTGTTGTCTCCATAGATCACGTTTCCTCCGTTTGTAGGCTCTATTGCGGTGAACTTTGATTCATCGCCGGTCATGTGTTTGGAGCATCCACTATCAACATACCAATTTGTATCCTTAGCTCCAACACGTACCTACAAAATAATTAAAATTTGGTTTTAGGTACCCAAGTGAATTTGGGTCCTTGATGGTTAGTATGAGCATAATGCCCATAAGATGCCCATCTCGTATCTTGACTACGAAAGTTTATATGTTTAATTCTAGTAAAGCATACGGGTGCTATATGACCTACTTTATTACAATAATGACATATGACATTTGGATTATGCATCCTATGCATGTTTCTAAATGGTTGCCTAGGTTGTTTCCTAAATGCAACATCTTTTGATCTATATACATTGTGATTATAATTTCTAAATGAAGCATGTTGAGGAGGATGTTTAAAGGCTTCATTCCTTTTAGGCATGCTTGCCTTTTGGGCTTGCGGTTGCCTAATAGGAGTTTTAGCATTTTTAAATTTTCCTTTTTCAAAACCTAAACCTTCCTTATTATGAACATGCTTTTGGTTTTTCAACATTTTATCTAAGTTCTTTGAAGATTCATTGAACTTAGCTAAAGTGTTCTTAAGATTTGTAATTTCATTTTCATGCATTTTACAAGATTTGTATGGATCACTACTTGTGCTACACTTATCTTTTCCAAGATATATTCTCGTTTTTCAACATCTCATTTTGTTTTAAAAGATCCATATTCTTTTTCTTTAGGAGAGAATAATCTTGGGTAAGTTTTGTGTACACCTCAAGTAAGGCATCATACTCATCTTGTAAATTAAAAGAAGTGGAGTTGTCATCACTAACCTTTTCTTCACTTGCCATTAAGCAAAGATTTGCAACCTCGTCGTCATCAGAGTCGGATTCATCCTCGTTCTCCCATGATATGTAGGCTTTCTCCTTCTTCTTAAATTTCTT
>NC_029775.3:31541058-31556397 GCF_000817695.3 Arachis duranensis
ACATGTAGAGATCTTCATATAATCATGCTCGTTAAGTGCACAATGAATGAAGTTGATGGCTTTATCATTCATTGCCACTTTCTTCCAATCATCGTCACTATATTCATCTTCTCCTTTCGGTACTTGCTTTAAGACGGAGACTCCTTCTTCTTTAGCGCTTGTTGTCTTTGTTGGAATGTGATTTTCATTCTCAATCACTTTCCAAATTCTCATCTTATTTTTCCAATAAGAGTAATTTGTTCCGCTAAAAAGAGGAGGTGTAGCGGTTGAGTTACCTTCGCTAGTGTTGTTGTTGTTAAAGCCTGTGCTTGCCATGATCTTTTTCCTTAAACGGTTAAGTCTTTCAAAGGGTTAAGCTCTGATGCCACTTGTAGAACCTATGCACAATTACTCAAGAGGGGGGTGAATTGAGTATTGCACCAACAATGAGTCTTTTTGCGAAAGTTAAAGACAATATACAGAAGTGTTATTGTACTAGTATTTTTCCAAGAGCTTAACTCAATTGCTAAGCATTTATAAGGAGCTTTTACTTTCCAATAGACACCAACTCAAATAAATTGATCAAGCTTTTCACCAATCGGACTTAAGCCACTCCTTAAGTACTTACGAAGCTACTTTTCGATCACAATTTATTTGCACAAAGGTAAAAGACAATAATATTGAAGAGATGAGTTTGGAGAGATGCAAACGCTATTTAGAGTGGTTCGGCACAATTCTTGTCCTACGTCCACTTTCTTTCTCAATCGCAATTGAGAAGTTCCACTATTGCCAAGCTTCAAGGTGCTCGCGCAAAACCTTTTACAATCCGAGTCCTTAGTTTCTAACACCTCACGATATATGATCACCACTCGTATACTAACCCACTCCACTTAGAGATACCTTCTCTAAGATTTGCCTTGAGTACTTAGTATACCTTATGTTTTTGAATTATTTGCATCGATGCATAACACTTTGCATCGATGCAAATGTGTCTTTGATGCTGAAATTTGAATTTTCAGCTAGGTTGCATTGATGCAAACATCTTTGCATCGATGCAATAAGTCGTTGCATGCTTTGCATCGATGTAAGATGAGTGTGCATCGATGCAAACCTTAAAGAATGGCTTAAAATCACTTCAAAATGCTTAGGATTGATCTCAAACTTGTTGGAGTCAATTCCTATGCTTTTGTACCTTTGAAAAACAAGTTTTTAAACCATTTGGCTAGCATCGAATTGCAAGATGTGCATCAAAACATTTTGTGAGTGTGTGTTGAGAGATTTAGCAATTAGTTCTTAACAAGAAGTTACCTAAGTCCTAAGACACTATACTTGTCTTCAAATGTTGTGGACTTGAGTTTCTTGTTGTTGTTGTGTTGCTTTCAACTCTTCATGCTTGTTCATTCAAGTTGTTTGTTGGTTTGTCTTTTCATGTCGTTTTTTGGTTTGTCATTCATCAAAACCTACGAATACAAACTTCGCATACAAGCAACATGATTTACAGAGTCCTTTCCGCTTAGTTTATGGAAAGGCTTGTCATCTCCCAGTTGAAGTAGAGCACAGAGCCTTTTGGGCAGTCAAGGAGTGCAACATGGGAATTGAGAAAGCCTGAGTTGAAAGGAAGTTGCAACTGCAAGAACTGGAGAGCCTTCGCCTAGAAGCTTATGAGAACTCAAGAATATACAAGGAGAAGATGAAGGATGTACATGATCAGCACATCAAGAGAAAAGAGTTCCAACCTGGGGATTTAGTCATCCTTTACAAATCTCGACTGAGGCTCATGCCAGGCAAGTTGAGATCAAGATGGAAAGGTCCATACAGAGTAGAGAAGGCCAAACCATACGGAGTTTATCACCTAAGCCATCCTTCAAGCTCTGAACTTATCAAAGTTAATGGACAACGTCTGAAGCTGTACCATGGCGAGAAGATGCCGAAAAACAAAGAGCTTGAGATCTTCCTCTTGGAAGATCCCCACATGGCAGAAGATTGAGCTAGTGGAGCGTCCAACTTACGGACGTTAAAGCAAAGTGCTAGGTGGGAGACAACCCACCATGGTATGATCGTTCTTTTCTTCATTTTTAGTTTTTCTACTTAATAACTCTTCTCTTTATCAGCATATTTCGTGCATCTGCATTTGCATACTTTTTCAAAAAAAAAATGACACGCGGCGCAACCGCATCAGCGACGCGTCCGCGTCGAAAGGAGAGGGGAGAAAATAAAAACGAATAGAGAGTCACGCTGGAGCGTGGCTGGAGGCGTGCCAGTAGCACAAATCGTCCCACGCGACCGCGTCGCTGACGCGTCCGCGTCATATGGGAATAATGGCCTCCCACGCGACCGCGTGCCCCACGCGACCGCGTGCCCCACGCGGACGCATGCCCTGATTTTCGACGTAAAAAGGGGTGCACAACGAATTATTGTGCGAGTGTGGTGCTGGATTGGTGCTGGACGCACAATCCCTATCACGCGACCGCGTCGCCGATGCGTCCGCGTCATTCCTTTTTGAAGCCCACTCACGCGATCGCCTGCCCCATGCGATCGCATCACCCCAAATTTGGCAAATATATAAATTCGAACAGAGAGTTGTGCAGGCGCGAGGCTGCACTCGCGCCAAAAGCATAACATGGGTCACGCGACCGCGTGACCGACGCGACCGCATCAACTGAATTCAAGCACAATCACGCGAACGCGTGCCCCACGCGACCGCGTCGCTTGCGCCGCACAACTCAACCTGAATTGCCAAAATATCTTATCTTTCTCTTCTCCAAATCCTAATTTTTCTTTTCCTTTTCCCTCCTTATTTCTTCCTTCTCCCTTCTTCCTTCTATCTCACCTTCTACTCTCTTTCTCTCTCTCCTCCATTAACAAGGTTTTATTTTCTTCTTCCCTCCTTCTTTTTCTTTCATTCTTCTTATTTTATATGTTATTTTCTTTTCTTTTCTTTTCTTTTCTTTTCTTTTCATTATCCATATTTTCTTTCTTCTTCTTTCTTTTTTACATGGTGTTAGAAATTTATTTGAGTCATTCTTCCTCATTATATGCTTGTGGATTGTTGCAAATTTTTTGGCAATTATATATTATTTTCTTTAAACACCTTAGGGAGCTACTTAGAGGAGATTGCAGAGACTCAGACACCCTAGAATCCACTTCTTTTTCCAGCATAGGGAGCCACGACGGTCCCGACTGTGGAGACACTGCCACCAGCCCACCACTGTTCCTGACAGATGGCACCGAGGACGGTGCAAAGCCTTAAGTGTGGGGAGGTCGGTCAGTACCTGACTTCCGGAGGTAATTTCTCTTCCCTAGCACCAATAAATTAGGATATTTTAGTTAGATTTTCTTTCTTTTATAGAATAGGATAAATTGCATAGTAATAGGTTAGTTGCATGCATGTTCTACTTGATTGAAAAGACAATAAGTTTCTTCTAAGACTCTATCTTTGGAACAAAATTTCACTAATTTTAATAAAAAAAATTTTATTGATAAATCTGCTTGAAGTTGTATTTGGAACAAGATTTTTTTGAGTTAAAGAACACACAACCTGTGAAAATTTGAGCCTTTATGCATAGTTACATTATTTAATCATAATTATTTTATTCTTGTGTGTTTACTTCTCTATGATTGTAATCTATATTTTGTTTCATCCTATATGTCCAATATTTATTATGTTTGTATGCTTGCATATGATTGAGGCCATTATTTGTTTAAACTCACTTATCCAAATTAAGCCTACCCTTTTAATTACCTTTGTTAACCACTTTGAGCCTTTAAATCCCATTTGTTCTATATTTTACCACATTACTAGCCTTAAGCGGAAAAATAATTGTATATCCCAAATTAAATCTTTGGTTAGCTTAAGATAGAATTGTGTATGCTAGTTAAGTATGGGAATTTGTGGGAACAAAAGTTATTAAGGGAATGTGTCATGATAATACAATGGAAATTTGGATACCTACTCATGTGAAACTATAAGAATTAAAAATCTATGTGCATTGATAAGCTATATTTATTTTTATAAAATAAAAAAAATCAATAAATAAATAAGGGGACAAAATTACCCCAATGCTAAATTAAAAATTCAAAGATCAATGCACATATGATAAAAATTAATACATGAGTATGGAATGTAAAAGGGAATTCTGGGTAGCTAGGTATGAATTCTAAAGTTATATAAAATATATAGGTTGGGTTAAAGCTGGGTTAATTAAAGATTCAATTTATAAGCTCACTTAACCATATATGTATCCCTATCCTTATCTTGGCCCCATTACAACCTTGAAAAGACCTCATGATGTTTGCATTGACATATTAACTGTTGTTGATTGGTTAGGAGAAAAACAAAAGTTAGAAAGCATGATTAGAGATGGATAGAGTGATTACCCTATACGCTAGAGAGATTAGAGCGTACATACATCATCAGTGAGGGTTCAATGCTTGAATTTCCATGTTCCCTGCTTTCATGAGCTATCTTCTTGCACTTTTATCTGTCTTACTGTATAATGATAGAATTAGTGGAATTTGATTTGTAATTATTTTGAAGAGCTTATTTACTTTTGATCAAGTGGGCAAGAATCATATAATTGCATTCATATATATAGGTTGCATTGCATTGCATGAGTTTCTACATGTTCATACTTATTTATCTTATCTCCTTCAATTAAGCATGAGGACATGCTAATGTTTAAGTGTGGGGAGGTTGATAAACCACTATTTTATGGTTTATATTGTGTTTAATTGTGTGGTTTTATCATGATCCTTACCCACTTATTCATTAATTTAGCATGCATTTATATTTCCTTCCTGAAATTACTACATGGTTGAAAACTGCTTCCTCTAATTATGTGGTTTTATCATGATCCTTACCCACTTATTCATTAATTTAGCATGCATTTATATTTCCTTCCTGAAATTACTACATGGTTGAAAACTGCTTCCTAGAGACTTTTTAATTATGCATTTTAGTTCTCCTTTATCCCATTCGATGCTGTAATCTGTGTGTTAAGTGTTTCAGGCTTTATAGGGTATGGATGAGTTGGAGAATGGAAGGGAAGCTAGCAAAAATGGAAGGAATACAAGAAATTGAGGAGATAACCAGCGAGAAGTGACGCGGCCGCATGGCTCACGCGTTCGCGCAAAAAGAGGAGAAATTGCAGTGACGCGGCCGCATGGCTCACGCGACCGCGCGGAATGGAAAAGCACAAATGACGCGGAGGCGTGGATGACGCGAACGCGTGGCAGGGAAAAATGCGAATGACGCATCTGCATGGATGACGCGATCGCGTGATGTGCGCGATCTGCATAATCTGCAGGATTCGCTGGGGGCGATTTTGGGCCCTATTTTGACCCAGTTTTCGGCCCAGAACAGCAGACTAGAGCCAGAGAACATACAGAAACCAGAGACAACAATTCATTCTACACAGTTTTAGTTTGAGATCTAGGTTTTACTCTTCCTCTAGGTTTTCTCTCTGGAGACATTGATAGTTCTTAGGATTTTATTTTTCTACCACTTTTTGCATTGGGATACTGAGAAGAGTTATTACCTCATCAAGACTTCGTCATTCTAGTTCGTTTTCTTTACTTGGCTTTACTCTTCCATGTCCTTTGCTTTGTTAATTTTACCATTGGAATATTTTTAGGATTATTTAATACAAGGATTACTTTTATTTTTAATTGATTATTTTGATTTTTATTTACAATGTCTTTCTTTAATTCCTTTTCACATGTTATGAATTTTACGTTCTCAATGAGCGATTAGTTCCCCAACTTGATGGGGAGTTGATTGAAAGGAACCCTTGAGTTGGAAGGCTTAAAAGAAAGATTGTAATTGGGTTTATTGTTGGATTGCCCTCTAGTCACTAACACCAATCCCTTTTAATTAAGTGGGTTGCAACTTGTGAACGGACATAGCATTCTAACTTGTTTGACTTTGCCTTACCTAGTAAGAGATAACTAAACAGGATATCCTTTAATTATCAATTAATCTAGAGAATAATTCAACAATACTGGGACTTCCAACTAATCAACTCCCAGTCAAGGCTTTTATTTACATTATTCAAATTCTCCAATTTTATTTCCTGTTTACTCAACTCAAACCTTTTTGAAAACATCTGATTAATAAAATAGCACACTTTTCTACAACTCGTTGGGAGACGACCTGGGATTCATACTCCCAGTATTTTAATTTTAACTTCCTGTGACACCTTTCTAAATTGATAAGTGGATTTCTGGTGAGTTAAGAACTATACTTGCAACGTATCTATTTTAATAATTTTTAATTCACCAATTTCCGCCGCAACAGTCACGAACCCCCGACCCGACGAGTTCACTGACCTGAGCCAGGAGGCGATCCGCGCGTCACCTCTCCCTACCACGACGAACCTAGACAGCTAGCGGAAGCTTCCAGGAAGGTGGGCCTGATCACGAGGGGCCCACCCGGGCACGAAGTATAAATAGGAAGGGGCCTACCCCCTCCCTACAGTTATGTCATCCATCTTACCCTAATTAGCCACCTTTTCATACGGACACTAACTTGAGTGTCGGAGTCCTTGTAGGTGGCCCCCACCCGTCGTCTAGATGTCATAGCCAAGCTCCTTTGTCCCAGCTCGCGCTCAGGTCTCGACCCCTTCACGTCTCTGCTTTAGCGACAATCCAACCCAACACTCCAAACTCCCGAGCGGACGAATAGTAGCCTACATCCAGTCTCCACTACAATGATGGTGAAATTTTCACTATCTTTTTAAGTATTACATACACCAATTCCCAAAGATTAAAGGACAAATCAATTTTCTTCTAAAGTTTGACTTGACTAGGTTCACTTCCTAGACTCTCAACACACTAAGTGCTCACCTAACTTTGCAAAAAATACCTCTCAGGTATATGATACTGATAAACCACTATTTTATGGTTTATCTTGTGCTCAATTGAGTGGTTTTTATCAACTCTTTACCCACTTATTCATACTATTTGCATGGTTTTACATTTGCCTTCCTAATTATGTGCTTTGATTGAAAACATGCTTCTTTGGCCTTAAGTTCCCTATGTTTAATTCTCTCTTATTACCATTAGATGCCTTGATATGTGTGTTAAGTGATTTCAGAGATTACAGGGCAGGAATGGCTCAGAGGATGGAAAGGAAGCATGCAAAAGTGGAAGGAATACAAGAAGTTGGAGAAATTGCTAAGTTGTCCAGCCTGACCTCTTCGCACTCAAATCGCTATAACTTTAGCTACAGAGGTCCAAATGATGCGGTTCCAGTTGCGTTGGAAAGCTAACGTCCGGGGCTTCGATTTGATATATAATTTACCATAGCTGCCCGAAGTTAAGCGATGCAAACGCGTGAATGACGCGCCCGCATCGCATCTGCGAACTTCAATCCGCGCGGACGCGTGGACGACACCTCCGCGTCACTTTGCCGCGACCTGTACGGACCAGATTTTACAATCAGCGACTTATGAGCTGTTTCTGACCCAGGTTTCGGCCTAGAGAACACATATTAGAGGCTATAAAGTGGGAGAATGCATCCATTCATAATTATACTTTCACGACTCACAATTTTAGGTTTTAGATGTAGTTTTTAAAGAGAGATACTCTTTCCTCTCTCTTAGGATTTAGGATTAGGATTTTTAGAAATTAGGAATTTATCTCATCTTCACATCAGGTTCAATATTCCTTTATTTTGACTTCTCTTCTACTTTGGGATACTTTAATCTTTTATTTGTATTTGATTTATGTTGCCCAATTGGCTTATGAATATTGTCCATGTTAGATTTTATTGCTTTGAATGTATGTTATTTGAGGTATTTCAGATCTAAGATTCATATTTAGCTTTTTATATTATTGGCTTTAATTGATTAACTGGAAGCTCTTGAGTTATCAACTATTCATGATTGATTGTTATGTCGGCTAATTAACTAGAATTCCACTAACTCTAGTCTTTTCCTTATGAGTTGGCTAGGACTTGGGAAATCTAACCAATTAGTTCACTTGACTTTTCCTTGCTTACGCAAAGGTTAACTAAGTGGGATTAACTTCCATTCTTATAGGAGTAACTAGGATAGGACTTCCGAATTTTCATATCTTGCCAAGAGTTTATTTTATAGTTAATTATTTATTTTATTTGTCCTTTGATTTACTTGTTCCCCACTTTCAAAACCCCAATTTACAAAACCCATAACCAATAATAAGAGCATACCTGCCTGCAATTCCTTGAGAAGATGACCCGAGGTTTGAATACTCGGTTATCAATTTTAAAAGGGTTTGTTACTTGTGACAACCAAAACGTTTGTAAGAAAGGTTGATTGCTTGGTTTAGTAACTATACTTACAACGAGAGTTTACTATAACTTCTAAACCATCAATCTTCAGTTCTTCAGATACAAAACAAAAATACAATCCAAAGAGATAAGACATAAATCTTGACTTTTCTCTCCAAGTACATCTTTTTGCCTTTTCTCTCAATGGCTTTTTCTAAATACCTCACGTATATGCCTTTTACCACTGAATAGAAACTGAGAAAGATACAACATACACATGAAATATTCAAGAATAAACCATGAAGGAAATGATGTAGAACAACTATGACGCTATAAGATGAACTAGATTTAGCACTCTCAGATGTAGCTCTCCATTTTGGCAAAATATTTTTTTGATGTAAAAGTATTGTCCAAAACATTGAGCAAGAACAGTAGAGAAACTCTCAATGAAACTCAAACTCTAGTTCACTCTCGTTGAGCAAAACTGAAGTTGATTTTTCTTTTTGTATTTAGCTCTGTTTCCATAGCTAGGGCTTCTTTTCAAAGTCAGCTTCTTGAATATTGAACCAACTAAAGTCTCCCTTTCTTTTTCTTTCATAAGAATAGAAAATCAGGAATTAGATATCAAAGCTAATCATAGCAGAGGAGAGATGAGCAATGGCAACTTGCTTCTTTAATGAATTTTCTGAATCCAAATTCTTAATCTTGTGCTTTGGCCTCAAGTTTCAATAATAGTCATTAATTCACAGCAGATTAAAATAACCTCTACTTTTTTCATATTACCTTGAAAAGGTTGTGTAGAAAGAAAGGTAAAATCAACAAGTAATTAACTTGTATGTTTATGAAAATATTTTACCTTTTTTATTTTGCTTGACTTGAACATTTTACTTTCGGCTAATTTTAATTTGACATAACCACCAGAAATTTTAATTTGTACCATATCCAAATCACCATATCACCTCTATAAGCTAGATGCTATTCATTTTATGAAAATAATGGACTGGACTAAAGGCTTGATCCAAGTAGCTATAGTTCAGGTGTTTGGTTTCGTTGTTCTTGGACTGCACACTAATATTTGGGTCTGTAATACCAAAGAAACCATCAAAACACTTTTGAAATTTTCACTCATTTACAATTATATTTGTCATCACCAAAAATGTTATTATTATGTACTAAACTCAACAATTTACTATCTCGCACATTGCATAGGACTCACTCTAATTTATGGTTAAAATTTAAAACAAAACTGACCCACGTAACCAAGTCAATTATATATGGCAAGCTTCACTTTAAACAAAAGGGTAAAAATTTTGGGGGCCAAATTTGGTCTCTAAAATTTTAAATGTTCTATTTTTGTTCTAAAAAATTTTAAACGAATTTAATATTGTCCTACCATTAAATTTTATACTAATAGTTAACGGAATAAGTGACATAGACATTAATAACGTTACTAGTTAAGTTATATCTTTTTCCACGTGTTAGAAAAATATAACGAAAACCTTTTTGTAACACTTTTTTTCCTTAATTTTTTTCGTACAAAACTCTCAATCCTAACAATCAATCATCAACACTTCAAAATCAAAGAAAATTTTTTTTATATTAGTGATCATTGGTGGATAGATTTTACTTAGATACTAAAATCGAATGCTATTGACTCTTCAATATGCGAATTGTTTATATCAAATTTAATGGTGGGACAATATTAAACCTGCTTAAAACTTTTTTTGAATTGAAATAGGACGTTTAAAAATTTTTAGACTAAAATAGAACATTTGAACCATTAAAAACTAAATTAAAATTCAATCTAAATATTGGGATCAAACTAATACTTTATCCTAAACAAAAATATGTCACTAAAGGTATTATCAATTAAACCATTACTTTGTTTATTGACAACCAGTTTCTCTATCTTAATTCTTCTTGAAACTCTTGATAGAAATTAGGTTGCATTTGGTTATAAAGATATGATAATATAGGATATTAAAAACAAGATACAAAAAATAGAAATAAAAAAAGAGAAATAATACTAGACAGTTTTTAGAATTTATTGTTTTAGGCCATCAAGTTTAATTATAAACACAATTCTTTTAGTTTAATAATCCAATAACATATTTTAGCCTATATTTTTAAATATTGATGACCAAGAATAATAAATTCTGATAATTCTAACATTTTTTGTATAAAAATTAATATTTTTATATTTTATTTGATAATAAAAATTTTAGTGCTGTCAATGATGTTCCACTATTTTTCTACGACAATATATCCAAATGAATGAGACAAATATAATCAGGCATGTACGAAGGGACATCCTTTTTCCATGGGAATTATCAGTTACTGGTAATAAAGATTCTTCTTTGTTCTCAACTCAATTGTTATCGTAAATTTCTATTTACAAATTTGTTTCCATTCAAATTACTTATTATAGAATTAAGTTCTGTGATGAGACTTGAGACACACACAAAAGGAATTACTTTTTGAAATTATATTATACAATCAAATAATATACATACACATATAAAAAAATATATGAATATAGAAATTAATATTGTTCTCCTTTCTTTAATTGTCCCTCTTCTTTGGCATTGCATTCACAATTTCACATGATCTAATGAGATCTTTTTAGAATTTTATACCCTTTTACTCTTGCTTCTTACATTTATTTATTTATTTAGTTTTATTTTTTTGCATTTTCTTTTCATTTACATTCCTTCCTTTCTGTATTCTATTAGACCATCTCAGTTCAAAGAACACATCAAGTAATGCACTGGTACAAAGAGAAAAAGAGAATTTGCGGTAGGACTATTTACAAAGAAAAGTGAGAAAAATCCAGAGATAAAATCCAGTCACAATTCAAGTAATGTGCTGGTACAATTACACTTCATTTTGTTTATATTACGTACTACTTTTCTAGCGTAACGAATTCAAATTTTACTAATTCAGTTATTTTGGCCCATTATGCATGTCACTTTTTAGAAAATATCAAATTTTGATCTCCAAAATTAGATTGATAAATCAATTAATCTTTAACTCTTTTATTTTTAGAAATGAAATTTTTATCAGTCTCCAGCCAACTTTTCATCTATATTTATGAGTTTAAATGTGTAATATTAATGTGAATAGTTAAATCTCATTCTTACATTATAACAATTATTTGATGTTAAATACTTAATTAATTAATTTAGATGCCAAATAAATCAAATAAACCAATTTCAAATACCATATTGACCGCATTTAAAAGATATCAACTCTCAAGTCTCAACCTCAATTAGTCATTATTACAGTATTGACTAAATTGAATATTACTTTAAACTTTTTTTTTTAACAAAACTTTAGAAAATAAAAGAAACGGAACACTAATTCATGATGAATGCCCGCATAGCCATTGAGTATCACAAAACTTTAGATAAGTTGAACACCTATCCTTCTAACTTTCTAACTCGTTTCAAGTTGGTGCCATTAAAATTGAGGGGAAGGAGAATATGATCGATGATTAACAGAAGACAACATTTTGAATTTTGAGTTTCCAAAAAAGCCACCTTGTGTTGTTGTCTTTATAGCATTGTAGCTTAGCTGTCATCGTTATTGGCTCTGAATTCTAAGAACGTGCTTCCATTCAACCTTACTACTTCTTTTTCTCCGAATTCTCAAAACATGGCTTCTTCTTCTTCCCTCAGAGACCTTCTCAAACAAGAAGGCTTCCACCACCATACAAAACCCAAACCAACCATCCCTTTCTACCTCTGCCATGATAACAACAAAACCGTCACAATGCAAAAAGAAAGGCTTCTTGGTTCCCAAGCATCGAATTCGATGGCTTCGAGAACCGCAGGACCACCAATGGATGCAGTTGCCATCAGAGCAGTGATTGCCATCCTCAGTGGCTACATTGGAAGATATGTCAAAGACGACTTTTTCCGAAAAACAATCAGAGACAAATGCAGTTCCTACTTGGCCACAAGAAGAAACAATGGCGGTGGTGGTGGTGGTGATGAGATTCTTGTGACCATGGAAATCGGTATAGAGAGCATAGATCAGTTAGTACAAGATCGCGAAGAAACAAGGAGCCAGATGAAGATCAAGAGTCTGAGGAATTCAATTAAGCTTTTAACCATTGTTGCTTCATTGAATTCAACAACTTCAAGAAATGCTGAAACTTGTGGTATACCGAATTCTCACCTCTCCGCTTGCGCTCAACTTTACATGTCAATAGTCTACAAGCTTCAGAAGAACGATAGGATCTGCGCGCGCCATCTCTTGCAAGTGTTCTGCGATTCGCCATTTTTGGCTAGAAATTACTTGCTTCCTGAGCTATGGGAGCATTTGTTTCTTCCTCATCTTCTCCACCTTAAGATTTGGTACGCTGAGGAGCTTGACCGGCTTTCTTTTTGGAAGGACTTTCGTGGCGAAAAGGAGAAGAGAATTAAGGCTTTGAGCCGACTTTACGTGAATAAATTGGATACAGGGACTGCTCTCTTTGCTCTGTATTACAAGCAGTGGCTTAAGGTTGGAGCTGATGAGCCTCCTCTTCCAATTGTTTCATTGCCATCAACGATTACTTATGGATCGTCGCGAAAGAATTCGACGGATTCTTTTGCTTCTCATTCCTCAATTCGGCCTAACTTGTGAGTGACATGTTGTATGATTCACAAGAAACAACTTTATGGTAGTTAACTAATGTTTGTTTAATAGGTACAAGGAAGTATTCGGCCCGAAACTAGAACGAAATTCGGTTACTCTTGATGAACGGAATGGTGTTTCTACAGTTACATGGGGTTCTGGCTTTGGAACTGATGAACACAAGTGTAGTTCATTTAAGGTAAGTTTTTCAAGAACCTTCCATTCATAGCAAAATTATAAAAATTCAGATGTTTTTTTTTGAAAAATGTTAAATTATTCTGGCCTTTTATAGAAGGGAGATATGTTATACATTGGAAGACCATCGAGGCGAATCAACGAAGAATTAAGGTCTGAGTCGCAGCGATTGGACTATTTTAGATCTCTTTCTTGCCGGAACATTCGAGCAGAAAGCTTTGTGCACAGCAACTATGGATCCAAGAATTCTTCATTCGGAGAAGAAGAAGAAACAACTACTTTTCTTTCAAGTGAATTTGTTGGAGCTGTTACAACTCTATGTTCATCGGATACTCTAAGCGAATGTGAATTTGCGATTCGTGTAATCACCAGAGCTTGGTTGAAATCTCATGGCAATCCTCTCATTGAAAAGGCCCTGAGACAATACAGAGTAGTTGAGGCTATCATGGAGGTACTATTTGCATCAAGCAAAGATGAGATTCTAGAATTTTCTATTTCAGTTCTTGCAGATTTGGCAGCAAGGAACAATGCAATCACAACAATTATGCTGAACTCCGATCCACAGCTAGAAATCTTCATGAGACTTCTTAGAAGTACTAGTCTTTTTCTAAAAGCCGCGGTTCTGCTTTATCTGTCAAAGCCTCAGGCTAAACAGATGTTATCGCCGGAATGGGTGCCATTAGTACTTAGAGTGTTGGAATTCGGCGAAAAAGCGATAACCCTCTTCGCAGTACAATGCAATCCTCAGGTGGCAGCAATGTATTTATTGGAAAAACTTCTTACTGGTTTCCACCAAGATAAGAATCTAGAGAATGCTCGAGCAGTCGTTTCACTCGGTGGATTGACCCTGCTTATGAGAAGAATAGAGGATGGAGAGTTCAATGAGAGAAACAAGGCTGCTTCAATGATTCACCATTGCATTCGCGCGGAAGGAAGCTGCCGGAGTTTCTTAGCCGAAAATATAAACAAGACTTCTTTGCTAGAACTCATTGTTCTTGGCAATAGTAAAAATTCAAGTGGTTTTGCATTTTCTGTTCTAGCTGAGTTACTCTACCTTGATAGGCATGTGTTTCTTTGCCTTGATTCTGTTCCATTAGAAAGTGCTTGTATTTATTTGTTTATTTATTTTTTTCTTTCTTGAAATCATAGCAGAACCTGCAAGATTTTAAGTTTCTTAAGGGGAATTAAAGATGCCTGGGGTGGCTTGAGCACAATGCACATTTTGTTCATTTTCCTTAAGAAGGCACCAATAAAAGAACACCCTTTAGTTGCAATCATACTATTGCTTCTTGATCTCTTGGTAATTCTTTGAACTTTATTGTATCTGGCTTCTCATTGAATTGGTGACCATGGAAGAGTTCATAAATGATAGCAGTTTTGTTGCAGGAAGATCCTTTCAAAGAGAGCTTTTATAGAGCAGAAGCAATGGAGGCAGTTATGGCAACCTTGAATTGTGAAACATGCAATGATACAATACAAGAGCAATCAGCAAAAGCTCTACTCTTGTTAGCATGTCACTTTTCTCATGATGGAGAATCCCTGATTGAAAAATCACTTCTACAAGAAGCAGGTTTCCAACAACATTGTTTAGGAGATTCCCATAGTGCCAAAGAAATTGTTGTCTATGATTTAGATCACAAGGTAAGCTTTAAATTTTCAATTCCGATGTGATCATCTGATTGTGAACTTGTATGCATGGTTAATGTAAAAATGTTTTATCATGGTTGTGATAATCAGATCAAATCAGTCGATTCGACCGAACTAACTTGAACCAGTCATCAAATCGATCCGAAATAAAAATCAATTGTAAAAAATCAAAAATAAAAAAAAAACTGATAAATCAGTCATACCAACTCAGATTTTTAGCAATTAACAAATTTCATATAATTTAACACAAAAAATTATTTTTAAAAAAAATTATATTATATATAAATATATTATTTTATATTTTATTTTTAGTACATTGTGTTTTACACAAATATTCTATTAGTTAACTGTTGTTAGCAAATTAATCTAATTTAAAACTATATGTTGGTTTTATGTTGTGTGGATTAGGATGAAGCGATAGAAGAAGGTGAAAGTTGGAGAAAGAGAGTAGCCATTGGTTTGTTCAAAAGTGGGAATAAGAATTTGATATTAGCACTTGCAAATTGTGTAGCCAATGGAATCCCATGTTTGGCAAGAGCAAGCCTTGTAACAATTTCATGGATGAGTAGGTACCTCCACTTGGTTGAAGATAGAAAGTTGCAAGAAATGGCTCTCTCAATCTTCACTCCAAAGTTGATAATATCATTGAG
>NC_029775.3:31556446-31567268 GCF_000817695.3 Arachis duranensis
TGAAACTTGTTACTTTTTTAATGATATAAGGTTCTAAAGTTTCAATAGTAAATATCTTTTTAAATACTTTATAAAGTAGAAATAGATTAAATGAATGACTAATGCCATGAGACAATAACACAAAATTATTTTATCTAACTTATATTCATAATTTTATCTATATAATATCTATAATTACATGTTTATTATATTTAAAAGGGTAAAATATATTTTGTTCTTGAAATTTATCAAAAATTTTAAAAATATCTCTAAATTTTATTTTGTTTCAATTTTGTCCTAAAAATTTTCTATTTGCATCAAATATACTCTTGACAGCTAAATTTTCAAAAGTTTTAGGACTATTCCAACAATAATGTATGACAATTATCTCTAATTTGCTTGTATTGATGATTATTCTTATAAAATTATTGCTACATTAATCCTAAGTTTTATGAAAAATTAGCCGTTAGGAGTATATTATTATTTAATGCAAATCAAAAATTTTTAGGACAAAAAAAAATAAAATTTAAGAATATTTTTAAAATTTTTAATAAACTTTAAAAATAAAAGATATACTTTATTCTATCTAAAATTCTTAATTTATTTTAGTAATAATTAAAAAGTACAAAAGAAAAAAATTAATACATTAAAAAAGAACAAAAAATTTAATATGACCCTATGGTTTTTAAGTTATAGCTCCCAGCCATTATAAAAATGGATATCTTAATGTATTAAAACTTTAATTAAAATGCAATCAATTCTCGCTTTATTTAATAATTAAGAAAATATGTAAAAGTTTTTTTTTGGTCCAATTCATTATGTTTTACATTTGTCTTATCGTTTGGCAAATTTGTAGCAGGATGTGGCAAAGTACTACCATCATTGCTGGCTAATGCTAATAAGGCCTCATTAGGGTATCTCCAAAACCTCTCCCTTGTGACGTGTACTGCCAATGAACTCATCTCAATAATCTCCAAATCCAATGAAAATATCCATGTTGTTCATGAATAATTGTTCATGAAGAAATTAAAGTTCTATATAATGTTTCATTTTATGATAGTGATAAAATAGACTGTTGATGTTCTCAATAAATTATAATTCAAATGATATAATTTTTTTATATTTATTTAAAAGATTACAAGTTTAAATTTTTTTATTTTTTATTAAAAAAATAAACTATTGATGTTCACAAAATTTATCTCACCAATCAAAAATGAAAGTGGACAAAATAAAAGATGAAAAAAAGTGGGTATTTAAAGTTTAAAGGTGTTCGTGTCCATAGTAATAACTTCTCACTCACGTGTGTAATTAAGAGAATTATAAATAATTTTCAAAAATTTTAAGATGGAAAAATTATATTTTTATATTTGATTTAAAGTTTAAAAAATTAATTTTAAATTAATTTAATTTTAAAAAATTAAAATACTATTGTTTTAATTTTTATTTTTTTCTGGATATATTTAATTTTTATGAGAATGAAAATTGAGTAATAAAATAATATTTAATCTACACACATCCTTAAAGTTTTTAGGACTTGATTTAATCATTTAATACTCCTTAAAATTTAGGAATATTAAAATTCTTTTTAAAGAGTTAGAAAAGAGTTAAGATTTATATGTATTTTATTTTTTTTAAATTTATTTGAACTAAAATTATTATTTTAGTTTGGGTCAATTTGGATTTATTTATATTTTTAGATTAATATTATTTATATTAGATTATTATAATATTCTTGACAATTACCAAAAAAATATTTTTGACAAAAAAAGACTATTATAACATTATAATTAAAACAAAAATACTGTTTAAAAAAATAAAAAATTAAAAAATCAAAAAATTAAAAATATATTTTTAGTATTAATTTTAAAAGACTAAAATATCCTTTAAAATTAAAGTTATTTAATTTGAATTACAAATTTAATTTAAAAAATTCACACATATAAAATAAACTCAACTCAAAATCATACCGATGTCTTGAACTGAATTGAGTTATATGCAAGTTTCATTTATAACTCTATGAGTTAAAGGATGATTTTTAATAATAAATTTTTAGAAATTATTTATTGTTCCATTTTGAATTTATAAGTTTGTAAAACTGTAAATTTTCTAGAATTTGAACTAAAACACAAAAGTTTAATTTCTATTTTTATTTATTTTTTATTTTTTGATATTTGATTTAATTTCAAATGAGAATATTTTTTTATTGACATTTATTTTTTTATATTAATGAAAAAATAAATAAACGATTAACTTAAAAGTAAGAAATGTTAATAATCTATATTAGTAATAAATCGAATCAAATTGATTCAATTTACAACTAGCATAATATATACATGGTAAATCGAATAAAGTTACACCAATGCCCTAAACTAAATTAGATTACATACATGTCTCATTTACAATTCTATGTAGATTGAATCTAATTGATTTGATTTATACTATTTACATGTAAATCGAATCAACTTAAATTAAATTTATTTAAATAAATTAAAAAACAAAATTTTATATTTTATATTATAGAAAGCTTTAATATCCTATTTAGGATTAATTTTAAAATGACTAAAATATTTCTTTAGAATGAATGGTGTTTAATAGAGTTAAAATGTTAAAATTTAAATTTGTAAATCGGTAAAAAAAATATTTTAATTATTTATTTAAAAAAAAGTCTCTGGCTATCGTTGGTACTAGGATATTACCATATTAGTTATAAATATCAACTTTCAATTAATATTTACATCATCTTTACCTCATTATTTATTTTGTTTTTCTTTTTTACTCTATTTTTTTATGTTTTGTAAATCGGTTTTCTTTTTTAACATTTTTTTAATCAAGAAGTTGGATTATATATAAATTGAAAAGGAAAAATCACAATTAATTATAAAAATTCAACAATATATACAACCAAGTACAAGTAATTAAGTTGCAATATTTAAATAATATAACGTGAAAATATTAAAGTATTTAAGATTGTATTTGTTTAATGTCTTACTGTCTTTTAAATATATGGATACAGATACAAATGTACAAAGAGATATATACATAAAAATACATAAATTTTTTATTGTGGTTGATAATAATAGACAAGATACACCAGTATATAAACTAAATGTCAATTTTACTCCTATATTATCATCATTGTTTTATCATTAATACTACTACCACCATCGCTTTTTAGTTTTTACTATCACCATCCTTTAACATTAATCTAAATTATTTTCAACAAAAACTCTTTTCATAATGAATTCAATAATTTTTTAAGGAAAAAATTTTAATTTAAAAATCAATTTATTACAAAAAAAAAATTTCCTATGTTATAACAATCTCTTCTTATTCTTTAAATCTGAAAAATAAATCTAAAAAAAATATATTTAAAAAACATCGAATCACACAGAGAAAGGAGTGAGAAGGGAAGGACGAAGGTGGAGTAAAAAGCAGAGAGAGAAATGAAAAAAGGAGAACGACAATAAAGTAAAGGCAGAGAAAAGAGTGAAAAGGGAAGCACAAAAGTAAAACAGAGACAAAGAAATGAGAAGCACAAAAGTAGAACAGAGACAAAGAAATGAGTGAGGAGGGAGGAAGAAAGTGGAGTAGACACAAACAAAGAGTGAGAAGAGGAAGACAAAGAGAGAAGGGGTGCAGCGACAGTGGTAGTGGCAGTAACACCCTACTACACAGAGTTTTACGCTTAAGTCATAGAACAGAGGTAGTGTGGTGTTACGGACCTCTAATCATAAAATACATACGTACAATAGTGGAAAAATATAATATACTCGGAGCCTTGAAAAATAGGAAAAGTAAAATTGCAAAATAAAAAGCACAACATTTAGGAAACAGAATTACTTGTGGGCTAAGAAACCTAAAGATCGTAGATATGAATAAGCGAAAGAGTGGATAGATAGCCAGCATAACTAACTCCTGACTCAGCCTGCGAAGCCAAGACTGGTCGGAGAATATTTACATACATATACAAGTATCCCAAAATACCCAAAATACAAAAATAAAACCTTTACTCTACTTTAACCTCTATAAAGGACAAAATAATCAAGTTTCTTAAAGAGAAAGTTAAGTACATATATACATAAACTGATAATCAAAAGAACCCAGGGATTACTCCGCTTCAGGAATCCAGATGCCTAGCAAGAAATCTCTCGACCTGCATCTGAAAACAACAACACAGTATGGGGTGAGAACCGGGGTTTCTTAGCATGGTAAAGGTGCCACGCATATAATATATAAGGTCCTGGGAATGCCAGAGGCAATCCTAAAATGCCAACACTCAGTTATGAAGCTTAGATTCTACACAGAAGCCATAAAAAGATAGGTGTCCTATGGAATTCAAGACTTATATACTTAACCCTAACCTTATCGCCAATCCGTTCCACCTTTCCTCCGCTCCTCCATCACCAGTGGTTTAGCAGAGACAGCAACCAAATAGTTTCAAGCACCAGTAGAAAACAGGTAGTTGGTGCACGAAAATTACATTCACACTATGTAATTCCGCACAAATAACTAGCAAGTGCACTGGTCGTCCAAGTAATACCTTACGTGAGTAAGGGTCGAATCCCACGGAGATTGTTGGCTTGAATCAAGCTATGGTTATCTTATTATTCTTAGTCAGGATACCAATAGGGTTCTTTAGTTTCAATTGTAAAAAGTGAAAGGGCATAAAATAAGTAATTGTTACGCAATAATGGAGAATATATTGGAGTTTTGGAGATGCTTTGTCCTCTGAATCCCTGCAACATAATGCTTTTTTACTTTCAAACATGCAAGGCTCCTTCTATGGCAAGCTGTATGTAGGGCGTCACCATTGTCAATGGCTACTTCCCATCCTCTCAGTGAAAATGGTCCAAATGCTCTGTCACAGCACAGCTAATCATCTGTTAGTTCTTGATCATGTCGGAATAGGATCCATTGATCCTTTTGCGTCTGTCACTACGCCCAACATTCGCGAGTTTGAAGCACGTCACAGTCATCCAATCCCTAAATTCTACTCGGAATACCACAGACAAGGTTTAGACCTTCTGGATTTTCAAGGATGCTGCCAATGGATTCTAGCTTATACCACGAAGATTCTGATTAAGGAATCTAAGAGATACTCATTCAATCTAATGTAGAACGGAGGTGGTTGTCAGGCACACGTTCATGGGTTGAGAATGGTGATGAGTGTCACGGATCATCACATTCATCACGGTTAAGTACGAATCAGTATCTTAGATAGAAACAAGCGTGTTTGAAGGAAAAACAGAAATAATTGCCTTAATTCATCGAGATGCTGCAAAGCTCCTCACCCCAACAATGGAGTTTAGAGACTCATTCCGTCAAAGAGTACAAAGTTCAGATCTAAAATATCATGAGATGCAAAATAAATCTCTAAGTTGTTTAAATACTAAGCTAGTAACCTAGGTTTACAGAAGATGGATAGTGTAGAAATCCACTTCTAGGGCCCACTTGGTGTGTGCTGGGGCTGAGACTTGAGCTTCTCACGTGCCTGGACTGTTTCTGGAGTTAAACGTCAGGTTGTAACCTGTTTTTGGCGTTCAACTCCAACTTGTAACCTATTTCTGGCGTTCAACGCCAGAATGCAACATGGAACTGGCGTTAAACGCCAGTTTACGTCATTTATCTTCACGCAAAGTATGGACTCTTATATATTGTTGGAAAGCCCTGGATGTCTACTTTCCAACAAAATTGAGAGCGCACCAATTAGACTTCTGTAGCTCCAAAAAATCCATTCTGAGTGCAGGGAGATCAGAATCCGATAGCATCAGCAGTCCTTTTTCAGCCTGAATCAGATTTTTGCTCAGTTCCCTCAATTTCAGCCAGAAAATACCTGAAATCACAGAAAAACACACAAACTCATAGTAAAGTCTAGAAATATGAATTTTGCCTAAGAACTAATAAAAGTATACTAAAAACTAACTACAACATACTAAAAACTATATGAAATTACCCCCAAAAAGCGTATAAAATATCCGCTCATCACAATACCAAACTTAAACTATTGCTTGTCCTCAAGCAACTAGATAAATAAAATAGGATAAAAAGAAATCAAGAAGCAATAGTATCTCAGAGTTTTAAGTGAAGCTCAGATTCTAATTAGATGAGCGGGACTAGTAGCTTTTTGCTTCCGAACAGTTTTGGCATCTCACTTTATCCTTTGAAATTCAGAATGATTGGCATCCATAGGAACTCAAAATTCAGATAGTATTATTGATTCTCCTAGTTTAGTATGTTGATTCTTGAACACATCTATTTTATGAGTCTTGGCCGTGGCCCTAAGCACTTTGTTTTCCAGTATTACCACCGGATACATAAATGCCACATACACATAACTGGGTGAACCTTTTCAGATTGTGACATAGCTTTGCTCAAGTCTCTAATTAGAGGTGTCCAGAGTTCTTAAGCACACTATTTTGCTTTGGATCACGACTTTAACCACTCAGTCTCAAGCTTTTCACTTGGACCTGCTTGCCACAAGCACATGGTTAAGGACAGCTTGATCTAGCCGCTTAGGCCTGGATTTACTTCCTTGGGCCCTCCTATCCATTGATGCTCAAAGCCTTGGATCCTTTTCACCCTTGCCTTTTTGGTTTAAAGGGCTATTGGCTTTTTCTATCTCTTTTGCTTTTTTTTTTCACTGCTTTTTCTTGCTTCAATAATCAATTTCATGATTTTTCAGATCAGCAATAATATTTCCCTTGTTCATCATTCTTTTAGGAGTCAACAATTTTAACATTCATAAAATTCAATATAAAAAATGTGCATTGTTTAGGCATGCATTCAGAAGACAAAAAGTATTGCCACCACATATAAATAATTAGAATTTTCCTTATTAAGAACTCGAAAAAAATGTTGCCTCTTTATTCTAAAAATCTACTATTTTATTCATGTTTGATGATGATGAGAAAAATAAATTATAGCTTAATTGGAAATAAAGTCAAAATAGAGATACTAATTACTACTACTAATATGTAGCTTCTAAGGTAAATTCATAATAAGAACAGTTATCACAGAGTTAAGGCAAAGATTAGGACTCAACAACCTTTATTTTGGGAAGTGGGTGTTCCTCTAGCCTGTGGGTGGATGCTCCTTTAATCTGTGGGGTGCTTGGCCCTTCAAGAGATAGCTTATGATGCTTCAGTTGCCTCAGTTCACGTCTTTGCTCCTCTTGTTCCTTAAGCAGTTTGCAAAGCATGCTATTTTGATTTTGCTGTTCTTCCTTTAATTGCTCCATAGCTTCTTGCAACTTGGTGATAGATGCTTCAAGACGCTCCCAGTATTCAATTTGAGGGATTTTCGGGAGGAACTCCTATGCTCTCCTCTTAATGGGGTCGTCCTGCACCTGTTGTCCTTTCATTGACTTTTTGGTGATTGGTCGCTCAATTGAGATATACTCGGTTACTCCCATCTTCACCCCAGCATCTTTACATAGCATAGAGATTAAGCTTGGATAAGCCAATTTGGCATCTTTGGAGTTCTTGTTTGTAATTGTGTAAAGTTCACAAGAAATCAGCTGATGAACTTCCACTTCTTTTCCTAACATAACGCAATGGATCATTACTGCTCTTTTGATGGTGACTTCAGAGCGGTTGCTAGTGGGCAGTATAGAACGCCCAGTAAAGTCCAGCCAGCCTCTGCCGACTGGTTTGAGATCTTCTCTTTTGAGTTGATTTGGAACACCCTTTGTGCTGGTTGTCCACTTGGTTCCAGGGAGGCATATGTCCTCTAGAATTTCGTCCAAGCCCTTATGTGTTCTCATCATTCTCCTATTAAAGGAGTCTGGGTCTTCTTTCAGCTGAGGTAGCTTGAAGATCTCCCTAATTTTGTCAGGATAAAGGTGAACAATCTTTCCTCTGACCAGAGTTCGATAGTCATAGAAGGCGGCTCCATCTAATCTCTGCCTGTCTGTTTGCCACAGATTAGAGTAGAACTCCTGAACCATGTTCCTTCCCACCTTTGTCTCAGGATTAGCTAGGATTTCCCAGCTCCTATTTCGAATTTGCTCTTGGATCTCTGGATATTCGTCTTCTTTCAGATTGAATTTAACTTCCGGGATCACTGACCTTAGACCCATTATTTTGTAGTAACGGTCTGAATGTTCTTTGGTTAAGAACTTCCCTTGATTCCAAAGTGGTTTTGGAATATTCTCTTTTTTGCCTCTTGGAGTGGTTTGTTTTCCCTTAGGAGCCATGATCTTAGTGGGTATGGCTTAGTGATCATGGGTAAACACACCAAACTTAGAGGTTTGCTTGTCCTCAAGCAAAAGAAAGGAAAGGATAGGGATAGAAGGAGAGCCAATGTCGAATGGTGGAAGAGATGAGGGAGGCCGAATGTGGATTTAAAGGGAGGGAGGGTGGGTTTTCGAAAATTTTGAAAAAGATAAGATAGAAGATATGATTTGTGAAAGATAAGTATGATAGAAAAAAGATGTAATTTAAAATTGAAAAGTTATGAAAGATATTTGAAAAAGATAAATCTAAATTTTTATTTTAAAAAAAAGATTTGAGATGAATTTGAAAAGATAATTGAGTTTTGAAAAAAGAATTTGAAAATAAGTTGGATGGGGTTTGAAAAGGATTTGTGTTTATGAATTAAGATACATTTGATATCTTTGAAAAAGGGTTTGAAAAATTAGGATTAAAATTTTTGGAATTGAAAGATGAGAGTTTGTAACATGTTGATGCAAGAAATCATGAATTGAAATATGAAAAATGGAAAAAAATTTGAGTTGAAAACGAATTCACCTCCTCCCCACAATCCTAGCGTTAAACACCCAAACACTGCATATTTTGGGCATTTAACGCCCATTTGTAGCTTCTCCTAGGCGTTTAACGCCCAGTTGTTGCTTCTGGCTGGCGTTAAACGCCAGGAACTCCTTTGTCACTGGGCGTTTTTCTGAACCCCCAAGACGCTATAAATCTGGCGTTAAACGCCCAGAAGATGCTTCTTTCTGGCGTTTAATGCCCATAAGATGCTTCTTTCTGGCGTTTAATGCCCAGATGGCTATCTCTACTGGCGTTAAACGCCCAGTAGATGCTTCTTTTGGGCGTTCAACGCCTAAAACAGCTCTTTACTGGCTTTTTTCACACCAGTGAGCTTCTTTTTGCCGTTTTATCCTCTAAATCCTTCTGTAACTCTGTATCATTCACTGAAATGTATTATCTAATTTAAAATTAAAATTACAAATAAAACAAACTCATGACTGGGTTGCCTCCTAGCAAGCGCTTCTTTATTGTCTTTAGTTGGACTATTACTGAGGTTTAATCAAGTCTCAGTTTTGAGCATTCTTGCTCAAAATTGCCTTCAAGATAATGTTTGACTCTCTGTCCATTAACAATAAAATTTTTGTTAGAATCATTATCCTGAAACTCTACGTAACCATATGGTGATACACCTGTAATCACATATGGTCTTCTCCACCGGAATTTCAATTTCCCGGGGAATAATCTGAGCCTAGAATTAAACAGCAGAACTTTCTGCCCTGGCTCAAAGACTCTGGATGACAGCTTCTTATCATGCCACCTTTTTTCTTTCTCTTTGTAAATTTTTACATTTTCGAAAGCATTGAGTCTGAATTCCTCTAGCTCATTTAACTGGAGCAATCGTTTTTCTCCAGCTAACTTGGCATCAAGGTTTAGGAATCTGGTTGCCCAGTAGGCCTTATGTTCCAGTTTCACTGGCAAGTGACAGGCTTTTCTATACACAAGCTGGTATGGAGAGGTCCCTATAGGAGTCTTGAATGCTGTTCTGTATGCCCACAGAGCATCATCCAAGCTTCTTGCCCAATCCATTCTATGGTTAATCATAGTCCATTCTAGGATTCTTTTAAGTTCTCTATTAGAGACTTCAGCTTGCCCATTTGTCTGTGGATGATATGGAGTGGCCACTCTATGGCTAACTCCATATCGAACCAAAGCAGAGTAAAGATGTTTATTGCAGAAATGAGTGCCCCCATCACTGATTAGTAGTCTAGGGATACCAAATCTGCTGAAGAAGTGTTTCTAGAGGAATTTCAGCACTATCTTAGTATCATTAGTGGGTGTTGCAATAGCTTCCACCCATTTGGATACATAATCCACTGCCACCAGAATATAATTGTTTGAGTATGATGGTGGGAAAGGCCCCATGAAGTCAATACCACATACATCAAATAACTCAATCTCCAAGATCCCTTGTTGAAACATGGCATAACTGTGAGGCAAATTGCCAGATCTTTGGCAACTGTCACAATTAAGTACAAACACTCGGGAGTCTTTATAGAGAGTAGGCCAGTAGAAGCCACATTGGAGGACTCCTGTGGCTGTTCGCTCACTTCCAAAATGTCCACTATACTGTGATCCATGGCAGTGCCAGAGGATCTTCTATGCTTCTTCTTTAGGCACACATCTGCGGATTACTCCGTCTGCACATCTCTTGTAGAGATATGTTCATGCCAAAGATAGTACTTTGCATCCGTGATCAATTTCTTTGATTGCTGCCTACTGTACTCTTTGGGTATGAATCTCACTGCCTTGTAGTTTGCAATGTCTGCAAACTATGGCACTTCCTGGATGGCAAAGAGTTGCTCATCCAGAAAGTTTTCAGAGATCTCAGTAAGAGGGAGGGACGCCCCTTCTACTGGTTCTATTCGGGACAGGTGATCTGCTACTTGGTTCTCTATCTCTTTTCTGTCTCTTATTTCTATATCAAACTCTTGCAGAAGCAACACCCATCTGATGAGTCTGGGTTTTGAATCCTGCTTTGTGAGTAGATATTTAAGAGCAGCACGATCAGTGTACACAATCACTTTTGATCCTACCAAATAGGATCTAAACTTGTCAATGGCATAAACCACTGCAAG
>NC_029775.3:31567313-31579027 GCF_000817695.3 Arachis duranensis
AATGGCGTAAACCACTGCAAGTAACTCTTTTTCTGTGGTTGTGTAGTTCTTTTGTGCGTCATTTAAAACACAAATGGAATAGTAAATGATGTGCAGAAGCTTGTCATGTCTTTGTTCCAACACTGCACTAATGGCATGGTTACTGGCATCACACATCAGTTCAAATGGTAATGTCCAGTCTGGTGCAGAGATGACTGGTGCTGTGACTAGCTTAGCTTTTAGAGTCTCAAACACCTGCAGACACTCCTTATCAAAGATAAATAGTGTGTCAGCAGCTAGCAGATTACTCAGAGGTTTGGCAATTTTTGAAAAATCTTTTATAAACCTCTTATAGAATCCTGCATGCCCCAGAAACCTTCTGATTGCCTTAACATTGGCAGGTGGTGGTAATTTTTCAATTACCTCTACCTTAGCTTGATCCACATCTATTCCCTTGTTTGAAATTTTGTGCCCAAGGACAATTCCTTCAGTCACCATAAAGTGACATTTTTTCCAGATTAAAACTAGGTTAGTCTCTTGGCACCTCTTTAGAACAAGTGCTAGATGGTCAAGACAGGAGCTGAATGAGTCTCCAAATACTGAAAAGTCATCCATGAAGACTTCCAGAAATTTTTCCACCATATCAGAGAAAATAGAGAGCATACACCTTTGAAAGGTTGCAGGTGCATTGCACAGGCCAAGTGGCATCCTCCTGTATGCAAATACGCCGGATAGACACGTGAATGCTGTTTTCTCTTGATCTTGGGGATCTACTGCAATTTGATTATAGCCTGAATATCCATCCAGGAAGCAGTAGTATTCATGACCTGCTAGTCTTTCTAGCATTTGGTCTATGAATGGTAAAGAAAAATGATCCTTTCTGGTAGCTGTATTGAGCGTTCTATAATCAATACACATACGCCACCCTATAACTGTTCTTGTAGGAACTAGTTCATTTTTTTTATTATGAACCACTGTCATGCCACCCTTCTTAGGGACGACTTGGACAGGGCTTAACTAGGGACTATCAGAAATAGGATAAATAATCCCAGCCTCTAGTAATTTAGTGACCTCCTTCTGCACCACCTCCTTCATGGCTGGATTCAGCCGCCTCTGTGGTTGAATCACTGGCTTAGCGTCACCCTCCAACAGGATCTTGTGCATGCATCTGGCTGGGCTAATGCCCTTAAGATCACTGATGGACCACACAAGAGTTGTCTTGTGTGTGCTTAGCACTTGAATTAGTGCTTCCTCTTCCTGTGGCTCTAAGGTAGAGCTTATGATTACATGAAAGGTATCACCTTCTCCCAGAAATGCATATTTCAGGGATGGTAGTAATGGTTTGAACTCGGGTTTGGGAGGTTTCTCCTCTTCCTGAGGGATTCTCAGAGGTTCTATTATTCTCTCTGGTTCCTCCAGATCAGGCTGAACATCTTTAAAGATATCTTCTAGCTCTGATTCGAGACTCTCAGTCATATTGACCTCTTTTACCAGAGAGTCAATAATATCAATGCTCATGCAATTGTTTGGGGTGTCTGGATGCTGCATAGCTTTGACAACATTCAACTTAAACTCGTCCTTATTGACTCTAAGGGTCACTTCCCCTTTTTGGACGTCAATGAGGGTTCGTCCAGTTGCTAGGAAAGGTCTTCCTAGAATGAGAGTTGCACTCTTGTGCTCCTCTATTTCCAACACCACAAAGTCAGTGGGAAAGGCAAATGGCCCAACCTTGACAATCATGTCTTCAATCACACTTGATGGGTATTTAATGGAGCCATCAGCAAGTTAGAGACATATCCGGGTTGGTTTGACTTCTTCAGTCAAACCAAGCTTCCTGATAATGGATGCAGGTATTAGGTTGATACTTGCCCCAAGATCACATAGAGCTTGCTTGGTACAAGTACCCTCTAATGTGCATGGTATCATAAAGCTTCCGAGATCTTTAAGCTTTTCTGATAAGCTTTTCAGAATGGCTGCACTGCATTCTTCAGTGAGGTAAACTTTTTTAGTTTCTCTCCAATCCTTCTTATGACTTAAGATCTCTTTCATGAACTTAGCATAAAAGGGTATTTGCTCAAGTGCCTCTGCAAACGGAATCTTTATTTCAAGAGTCCTGAGATAGTCTGCAAAGCGGGCAAATTGCTTATCTTGTTCTGCTTGGCGGAGTTTCTGAGGATAAGGCATTTTGGCTTTGTATTCCTCAACCTTAGTTGCTGTAGGTTTATTACCTACAAATGTGGGTTGAGAAGCCTTTTTAGAAGGATTGCTATCAGCACTTGTATGTATCTAATCCCCCACTGGCGTTTGAATGCCAGGGGTGGAAGCTGGAGTGGCGTTAGACGCCAACTCCTTACCTGTTTCTGGCATCTGAACGCCAGAACTGAGCTTCCTTTGGGCGTTCAACGCCATCTCCTTGCCTGTTTGTGGCGTTTGAACGCCAGAACTGAGCATGGGTTGGGCGTTCAAC
Source organism: Arachis duranensis (assembly GCF_000817695.3). NCBI lineage: Eukaryota > Viridiplantae > Streptophyta > Magnoliopsida > Fabales > Fabaceae > Arachis > Arachis duranensis. The sequence goes on from NC_029775.3 coordinate 31,569,760, forward strand.
GCCAGCCCTTCACCCTTTTCTGGCGTTTGAACGCCATAATTGTTCCTCTCTGGGCTCTTACTGTCCTCAGAGGGATTTTGGGTAGCAGTTTAATCATTTCTTGGCTTCATGCTGCCTTGAAGTGAGGTATTTAATGTTTTTTCACTTCTTAATTGAACTGCTTGGCACTCTTCTGTTATTTATTTTGATAACTGTTGTTCTGTTTGCTTCAATTGCACTTCCATATTCATATTAGCCATCCTTGTTTCTTGCAATATCTCCTTGAATTCGGCTAGCTGTTTTGTTAGAAAATCTAATTGCTGATTGAATTTAGTAACTTGTTCTGCAAGACTGAGTTCAGCATTTACTGTTTTAGCTTCTTCTTTCATGGAAGACTCATTACTTAAGTACAGATGCTGATTTCTGGCAACTGTATCAATGAGCTCTTGAGCCTCTTCAATTGTCTTTCTCATGTGTATAGATCCACCAGCTGAGTGGTCTAGAGAAATCTAAGCTTTCTCTGTAAGCCCATAATAGAAGATGTCTAACTGCACCCACTCTGAAAATATTTCAGAGGGGCATTTTCTTAGCATCTCTCTGTACCTCTCCCAGGCATCATAAAGGGATACATTATCTCATTGTTTAAAGCCTTGGATGCTCAGCCTTAGCTGTGTCATCCGTTTTGGAGGGAAATATTGATTCAGGAATTTTTCTAACAGTAGTTTCCATGTCCTTATGCTAGCCTTAGGTTGGTTATTTAACCACCTCTTAGCTTGGTCTTTTACAGCAAATGAAAATAGTAATAATCTGTAGACATCCTAATCTACTTCCTTATCATGTATTGTGTCAGCAATTTGTAAAAACTGTGCCAAAAACTCTATAGGTTCTTCCTGTGGAAGACCGGAATACTGGCAACTTTGCTGTACCATGATAATGAGCTGAGGATTCAACTCAAAGCTACTAACTCCAATGGAGGGTATACAGATACTACTCCCATATGAAGCAGTAGCGGGGTTAGCATACGACCCCAAAGTCCTTATGGACTGTTCATTTCCACTTAGGTCCATGATGGAGAAAGGGAGATGATGTGGATTTATTTTATTTATTTTATTATATAAGAAAAATAATTTTCGAAATAATAAAATAAAATAAAATAAAAACTAAAAATAATAAAAAAATAAAATAAAAATAAAAATAAAAAAATTTGAAAAATATTTTATGAAGATTTTCGAAAAAGTGAGGAGAGAGAAAGTGGTTAGGTTTTTTTTTGAAAATGATATGATTTTTTTAAAAAAAAATTAAAAGGATAAGATTTGAAATTTTGAAATTGAAATCTGAATTTTTATTAAAAGTTTCGAAAAAAATTGTTTAAAAATAGTTAGAAAAAAAAATTTATTATTTTTTTATTTTTGAATTTTATTATGAAAGAGAAAAACACACAAAAGACACAAGACTTAAAATTTTTAAATCCAATGCTCCTTGTTTTCGAAAATTTTGGAGGGAAAACACCAAGGCACACCAAACTTAAAAATTTTAAGATCAAAACACAAGGAAGACTCAAGAACACTTTGAAGACTCACAAGAACAACAAGAACAAAAGATAGAACACCAAACTTAAAATTTTTAGAAAATCACAATAAATTTTCAAAAGTTAACGAAAATTAACAAGAGAACACCAAACTTAAAGTTTGGCTCAAGATTTAATAAAAAAAAAATTATTTTTGAAAAAGATTTTAAAAAGAAGATACCCAATTACCAAGAACACAAACCAACGCTCTAGTCAATTGAGCTATAAATGTAACGTGTTTTAGAGAGGTATTTTTAATAAATAAAAATTTTTTTTTGAAAACTAATATTTTGAAAAAGCACAAGAAAAACAAAAAGAGACACAAAACAAGACAAACCAAAGATCAAGCAAGAGAAATTGACAAGAACAATTTGAAGATCAAGGAAAAACAAAGAACATGCAATTCGAAAATTGTAAGACAAAGAAAAGCATGCAATTGACACCAAACTTAAAATATGAAACTAAACTCAAACAAAAGACTCCAAGAAAAATTTAAAACTAATAGAGAAAAATAATATTTTTGAAAGATTTTTAAAAGGAATAATAGAAGATGCAATCCTAGTGACTCTAAACAAAAAGACAAATTTTTCCTAATCTAAGTAACAAGATAAACCGTCAGTTGTTCAAACTCGAACAATCCCCGGCAACGGTGCCAAAAACTTGGTGCACGAAAATTACACTCACACTATGTAATTCTGCACAACTAACCAGCAAGTGCACTGGGTCGTCCAAGTAATACCTTACGTGAGTAAGGATCGAATCCCACGGAGATTGTTGGCTTGAAGCAAGCTATAGTTATCTTATTATTCTTAGTCAGGATACCAATAGGGTTCTTTAGTTTCAATTGTAAAAAGTGAAAGGGCATAAAATAAGTAATTGTTACGCAATAATGGAGAAAATGTTGGAGTTTTGGAGATGCTTTGTCCTCTGAATCCCTGCAACATAATGCTTTCTTACTTTCAAACATGCAAGGCTCCCTCCATGGCAAGTTGTATGTAGGGCGTCACTGTTGTCAATGGCTACTTCCCATCCTCTCAGTGAAAATGGTCCAAATGCTCTGTCACAGCACGGCTAATCATCTGTCGGTTCTCGATCATGTCGGAATAGGATCCATTGATCCTTTTGCGTCTGTCACTACGCCCAACACTCACGAGTTTGAAGCTCGTCACAGTCATCCAATCCCTGAATTCTACTCGAAATACCACAGACAAGGTTTAGACCTTCCGGATTCTCAAGGATGCTGCCAATGGATTCTAGCTTATACCACAAAGATTCTGATTAAGGAATCTAAGAGATACTCATTCAATCTAATGTAGAACAGAGGTGGTTGTTAAGCACATGTTCATGGGTTGAGAATGGTGATGAGTGTCACGGATCATCGCATTCATCACGATTAAGTACGAATCAATATCTTAGATAGAAACAAGCGTGTTTAAAGGGAAACAGAACTAATTGCCTTAATTCATCGAGACGCTGCAGAGCTCCTCACCCCCAACAATGGAGTTTAGAGACTCATTCCATCAAAGAGTACAAAGTTCAGATCTAAAATGTCATGAGATGCAAAATAAATCTCTAAAAGTTGTTTAAATACTAAGCTAGTAACCTAGGTTTACAGAAAATGAGTAAAACTAAGATGGATATTGCAGAAATCCACTTCTGGGGCCCACTTAGTGTGTGCTGGGGCTGAGACTTGAGCTTCTCACGTGCCTGGGCTGTTTCTGGAGTGAAACGTCAGGTTGTAACCTATTTCTGGCGTTCAACTCTAACTTGTAACCTGTTTCTGGCGTTCAATGCCAGAATGCAACATGAAAGGCCAGTTTATGTCATTTATCTTCGCACAAAGTGTGGAATATTATATATTGCTGGAAAGCCCTGGATGTCTACTTTCCAACCCAATTGAGATCGTGCCAATTGGACACCTGTAGCTCCAAAAAATCCATTCCGAGTGCAGGAAGGTCAGAATCCAACAGCATCAGCAGTCCTTTATCAGCCTGAATCAGATTTTTGCTCAGCTCCCTCAATTTCAGCCAGAAAATACCTGCAATCATAGAAAAATACACAAACTCATAGTAAAGTTTAGAAATATGAATTTTGCCTAAAAACGAATAAAAGTATACTAAAAACTAACTAAAACATACTAAAAACTATATGAAATTACCCCCAAAAGCGTATAAAATATCCACTCATCAGTAGTGCAGGTAGCAAATATAATAATTAGCATATTATATATTTAGTTAAGCAATCCCAAGTAATGTAAAGCAAACAAAGCAAACAGAACGCACATGATGTATGTCTGTCCTATGGCTGATGAGACTCATCTGTCGGTTATCCAGGCAACCCGACAAGTCCGAAAACCATAGACTGTCCCTCGTCGCGTATCCCCATGAGCCTATACCCGGTCACCCTTACGACGTAGGGTCAACAGAGTATCGAGTTTCAACTTGGAACTCGTGGTGGCAAGCCACAGTTCTGTTACCCAGGAAAATTTGTATCTCAGATATCATTAAATTCATAGGCCGCATAATATTGAAACCATTCACATTCATCATATAATCATTCATCTTAGCCATAGCAACATGTATTAATTTAGCTTTCACATCATTCTCTTACAATTCATCACATTTACCCTTTTCTTCATCCCCAAGTTGCCTCAATTTCCTAGCCTCAACTAATTACTAAGCCTACTAATAAGATCTAGGGTTAAAAAGATAAAAAAAAAAGAGGTTTAGAGGTTCGAAACCATGTTTGAATAATAAATATACAAGTGATGAAAAAATAGAGTCTATGTGTGTGCACGAATGTGTGCAGGAACACACCAACCAGGAACTAATTAGTGTGCGTGCGCCTTAGCTATGCAAGTGCCACCAGTAGAAAGCATACCCCAGTGCATGCGTGCGCACCATGCCATGCATACGCACTTTTTCTATAAAATACCATGTGTGCGTGCGCACAAAGGTGTGCATACGGACAAGTGAAGTTGTTGCTACTGCTGGGTGTGCGCGCACATCTGTGTGCGTAGGCACACACCAGAAATTTTGATTTGGCTGTATTTTAAAAATTTTCAGTTTTTGCACCAGATTTTCGGCGTCCATAACTTCCTCTACAGGATTTGGTTTTTCGCAAAATTTATATTGTTCTCAAGCTTATAAAACTTTCTTTGATTTGAAACAAAACTCATCTTCATCCAAAATTTGAGGTTCAAGTTATGGACTGCCAAAGTTCATAAAAATCAAGTTTTCGTTCAAAACCTCAAACCTCTTTTTTCTTTAAAATTCAACTTACCATACCTACTTCTTGTCCCAAATAATCAGCACCAATACACATATATAGCATTTCAATACAAGACCATCATCTATTCATCAAATCACAAACTCTTCAAACTTCACTTTTCACCAAATCACATACTAAGTTCCCACCTCCATCAACATTAACATCATCATTATACTAGCATACATATGCACATATTTAATCCACGTTATCAATTTCTCAACTACAACCAAGCACCAAGAAAATATCATATATTCACCATGACCATATTTTTCAACACATGCTTAAGTCAAATTATCAATCCACATCATAGAGACTAATCATTCAATATAGTCAACCACTTCAACTTATCCTATAGTTCTCTAGCCTAAGTTTTTTTTGAACATTATATGTTAAATACGCAAAATATATGCCATACCTTGGCGGATTTCTGTGTTTGGTCCAAGGCAACACTTAAGCCACACACAAACAGTGACATAATTCACAAAATCACCAAGAATTGACACTAATTCAAGGCCTCTAATGTCCACAATTTCAAGTTCCAATTACATACACACAACCTAATATAAATATACAACACATATATACCCAAACTCAATATCTATTGCACAAAATCAGAATTTAGGTAGATTTATGGTTTCCTTACCTTACCCAAGCTTTATATAAGCAAGAGTGAACGTGTCCCTCAAGCTAATTGGATCCTAATACATCAAAGAGTAAAAAAATTCAACACCCCTGATAATTTTTTTTGAAAATTGGGGGAAAGGGGAGGTTGGAGTGTTAGAGTAACTTACCAAAGAAATTGTTCTGATAGAATTGTAGAGCTCAACGCGCTGGACATGTAGTCACAAATGGTGCAGCGATCGGAGCTCGGATGAAGAAGTTATGGTGGATTTAAATCATGATGAGGGTTTGGAGTTTTACCACAAGTTCTTCCCTCTATGAGTGTTTCCCAGCATGAATGAATAAGAGAATGGAAATAGGAAGTTGGGTCCTCACTTAATGGATAGGATCAGTTGGACCTTGCCCGATTCAACCGATTTGACCCGTCCGGCCCAATTTTAGGCTAAATTCTTTGAAATTTGTTTCAAAATTCTCGTTTTGAAGAGCTCTATCCTATTTTAATATTAGATTTACATTTCTAATTTTCCTAATTAAAATTTGATTTATTGACTAATTATTTACTAATTTTAGCAGAGTTTACATCCTACCCACCTAATTAAGAATTTTGTCCTCAAAATTCAGAGTTAGTTATCTAAAAAGAGGTGTGGGTAGTCCTTTTGCATATTTGATTCAAGCTCCCAGGTATGCTCTTCGATACCAGCCTGACTCCAAGCTACTTTTACCAAAGAAACCTCGTTTTCACGTAAACGCTTGATGCTGGTGTCATCATTTCTGACTGGAGTTACTGGAAGCGTCAGATCTTCTCTCACTTGAACCGATTTTGGTTCCAAGACATGACTTGGATGAAAAGTGTATTTACAAAGCTGCAATACGTGAAACATGTCATGCAGGTTTGAAAGATGTGGTGGTAAAGTGATCATATACGCTACTGGTCCAATTCTCTTCAGGATCTCAAACGGTCCAATGTAACGGGGATTTAGCTTTTTAGTCTTAATGGATCTTCCTATTCTGGTGGTTGGAGTAACTTTCAGGAAGACATGTTCTCCTTCCTCAAACTCTAAAGGCTTCCGCCTTTGGTCAGAATAACTTTTCTGACTGCTTTGAGCTGTAAGCATTCGGCTACCCGATTTTCTTTATTTGCTCCATGGTTTCAGCTACCATTTCAGACCCTAACAAGCTCCTTTCTCCAGCTTCGTACCAGCATAGCGGAGATTGACATTTTCTTCCATACAAAACTTCATACAGAGCCATTCCAATGCTCGCATGGTAGCTGTTGTTGTAAGTAAACTCCACTAGGGGCATATACCGATCCCAGCTTGCCGGTTGGTCTAAAACACAAGCTCTCAGCATGTCTTCCAAAGTCTGGATTGTTTTTTCTGATTGGTCATCCGTTTGAGGGTGATATGCAGTGCTTAGGCTCACTTGAGTGCCAAATTCTCACTGAAAGGCTCCCCAGAAATTTGAGGTGAATCGAGGATCTCTGTCGGATACAATGGTGGAAGGTATGCCATGTAACCTCACAATTTCCTTAATGTATAGCCACGCTAACTGGTGCACGAAATTGTGATCATCAATGGCGCCATCAACATGGTACGCACAATTGTAATCTCAACTCTTTATCACAACTTCGCACAACTAACCAGCAAGTGCACTGGGTCGTCCAAGTAATAAACCTTATGCGAGTAAGGGTCGATCCCACGGAGATTGTTGGTATGAAGCAAGCTATGGTCACCTTGTAAATCTTAGTCAGGCAGATTCAAATGGTTATGGATGATATATGAATAAAGCATAAAGATAGAGATACTTATGTAATTCATTGGTGAGAATTTCAGATAAGCGAATGGAGATGCTTTGTCCCTTCCGTCTCTCTACTTTCCTACTGTCTTCATCCAATCCTTCCTACTCCTTTCCATGGCAAGCTGTATGTAAGGTTTCACCGTTGTCAGTGGCTACCTCCCATCCTCTCAGTGAAAATGTTCTACGCACCTTGTCACGGCACGGCTAATCATCTGTCGGTTCTCAATCAGGTTGGAATAGAATCCAGTGATTCTTTTGCATCTGTCACTAACGCCCAGCCTTCAGGAGTTTGGAGCTCGTCACAGTCATTCAATCATTGAATCATACTCAGAATACCACAGACAAGGTTTAGACCTTCCGGATTCTCTTGAATGCCGCCATCAATCCTAGCTTATACCACGAAGATTCCGATCAAGGGATCCAAGAGATAAACATTCAAGCCTTGTTTGCTTGTAGAACAGAAGTGGCTGTCAGGCACTCGTTCATAAGTGAGAATGATGATGAGTGTCACATAATCATCACATTCATCATGTTCTTGGGTGCAAATGAATATCTTAGAACAAGAATAAGCTGAATTGAATAGAAGAATATCTTAGAACAAGAACAAGCGGAATTGAATATAAGAACAATAGTAATTGCATTAATACTCGAGGTACAGTAGAGCTCCACACCTTAATCTATGGTGTGTAGAAACTCCACCGTTGAAAATACATAAGAACAAGGTTTAGGCATGGCCGTGAGGCCAGCTCCCATGATCTAAGATAGCATAAGACTAAAGCTAGCTACCCAGATAAGAATACAATAGTAAAAGGTCCTATTTGTAGAGAACTAGTAGCCTAGGGTTTACAAGGATGAGTAAATGACATAAAAATCCACTTCCGGGCCCACTTGGTGTATGCTTGGGCTGAGCATTGAAGCTTTCATGTGTAGAGACTTTTCTTGGAGTTAAACGCCAGTTTTTGTGCCAGTTTGGGCGTTTAACTCCCATTCTTGTGCCAGTTCCGGCGTTTAACGCCGGGAAGTTTTGAGCTGATTTGGAACGCCAGTTTGGGCCATCAAATTTCGAGCAAAGTATGGACTATTATATATTGCTGGAAAGCCCAGGATGTCTACTTTCCAACGCAGTTGAGAGCGCGCCAATTGGTATCTGAAGCTCTAGAAAAATCCACTTCGAGTGCAGGGAGGTCAGAATTCAACAGCATCTGCGGTCCTTTTCAGCCTCTGAATCAGATTTTTGCTCAGGTCCCTCAATTTCAGCCAGAAAATACCTGAAATCACAGAAAAACACACAAACTCATAGTAAAGTCCAGAAAAGTGAATTTTAACTAAAAACTAATAAAAAAATATACTAAAAACTAACTAAAACATACTAAAAACATACTAAAAATAATGCCAAAAAGCGTATAAATTATCCGCTCATCACAACACCAAACTTAAATTGTTGCTTGTCCCCAAGCAACTGAAAATCAAATAAGATAAAAAGAAGAGAATATGCAATGAACTCCAAAAACATCTATGAAGATCAGTATTAATTAGATGAGCGGGGCTTTAGCTTTTTGCCTCTGAATAGTTTTGGCATCTCACTCTATCCTTTGAAATTCAGAATGATTGGCTTCTATAGGAACTCAGAATCCAGATAGTGTTATTGATTCTCCTAGTTATGTATGATGATTCTTGAACAAAGCTACTTTATGAGTCTTGGCCGTGGCCCAAAGCACTCTGTCTTCCAGTATTACCACCGGATACATACATGCCACAGACACATAACTGGGTGAACCTTTTCAGATTGTGACTCAGGTTTGCTAGAGTCCCCAATTAGAGGTGTCCAGGGTTCTTAAGCACACTCTTTTTTCTTTGGATCACAACTTTATTTTTTTTCTTTTCTCTCTTTTTTTTGTTTTTCTCTCTCTTTTTTTTTTCGTTTTTCTCTTTCCTTTTTTTGTATTCACTGCTTTTTCTTGCTTCAATAATCATTTTTATGATTTTTCAGATCCTCAGTAACATGTCTCCTTTTTCATCATTCTTTCAAGAGCC
>NC_029775.3:31579204-31579913 GCF_000817695.3 Arachis duranensis
TTTTTTCTTAATGATGGGCTTGTCCTCATCAATGAGGGTGTCTCCCTCTATGTCAACTCCAACTGAATAACAGAGGTGAAAAATGAGATGAGGAAAGGCTAACCTTGCCAAGGTAGAGGACTTGTCTGCCACCTTATAAAGTTCTTGGGATATAACCTCATGAACTTCTACTTCCTCTCCAATCATGATGCTATGAATCATGATAGCCCGGTCTATAGTAACTTCGGACCGGTTGCTAGTCGGAATGATTGAGCATTGGATAAACTCTAACCATCCTCTAGCCACGGGCTTGAGGTCATGCCTTCTCAGTTGAATCGGCTTCCCTCTTGAATATCTCTTCCATTGAGCGCCCTCTTCACAGATGTCTATGAGGACTTGGTCCAACCTTTGATCAAAGTTGACCCTTCTAGTGTAAGGGTGTTCATCTCCTTGCATCATGGACAAGTTGAATGCCAACCTTATATTTTCCAGACTAAAATCTAAGTATTTCCCCCGAACCATTGTAAGCCAATTCTTTGGGTCCGGGTTCACACTTTGATCATGGTTCTTGGTGATCCATGCATTGGCATAGAACTCCTGAACCATTAAGATTCTGACTTGTTGAATGGGGTTGGTAAGAACTTTCCAACCTCTTCTTTGGATCTCATGTCGGATCTCCGGATATTCACTCTTTTTGAGTTTGAAAGGGACCTCGGGGATCACCTTCTTC
>NC_029775.3:31580117-31582533 GCF_000817695.3 Arachis duranensis
TTTGAATTTGAATGGTGAGGTAGGTGGGGTTTTATGAAGGATGGATGTGAGTGGTGAAGAGAAAGATGGGATTTGATAGGTGAGGGGTTTTTGGGGAAGAAGTATTGAGGTGATTGGTGAATGGGTGAAGAAGAGAGAGAGTGGTGGGGTAGGTGGGGATCCTGTGGGGTCCACAGATCCTGAGGTGTCAAGGAAAATTCATCTCTGCACCAAGTGGCGAGCAAAAATGTTCTTTATGCCAATTCTGGCGTTAAACGCCGGGCTGGTGCCCATTTCTGGCGTTTAACGCCAAGTTCTTGCCCTTTCCTGGTGTTTAACACCAGTCTGGTGCCCCTTTATGGCGTTAAACGCCCAGAATGGTGCCAGACTGGGCGTTAAACGCCCATTTGCTGCCCTTACTGGCGTTTAAACGCTAGCAAGATCTTCCTCCAGGGTGTGCTATTTTTCTTTCTATTTTTCATTCTGTTTTTGCTTTTTCAATTGATTTTGTGACTTTCCATGATCATCAACCTACAGAAAACATAAAATAACAAAGGAAAAATAAATAAATATAACATTGGGTTGCCTCCTAACAAGCGCTTCTTTAATGTCAGTAGCTTGACAGTGGGCTCTCATGGAGCCTCACATATGCTCAGAGCAATGTTGAAACCTCCCAACACCAAACTTAGAGTTTGACTGTGGGGGCTCTGTTTGGCTCTGTTTTGAGAGAAGCTCTTCATGCTTCCTCTCCATGGTTACAGAGGGATATCCTTGAGCCTTAAACAAAAGGGATTCTTCATTCACTTGAATGATCAATTCTCCTCTGTCAACATCAATCACAGCCTTTGCTGTGGCTAGGAAGGGTCTGCCAAGGATGATGGATTCATCCATGCACTTCCCAGTCTCTAGGACTATGAAATCAGCAGGGATGTAATGGTCTTCAACTTTTACCAGAACATCCTCTACAAGTCCATAAGCTTGTTTTCTTGAATTGTCTGCCATCTCTAGTGAGATTTTTGCAGCTTGCACCTCAAAAATCCCTAGCTTCTCCATTACAGAGAGGGGCATGAGTCTTCAGAGAAAGAATACTCATCAGAGCTCATGAATGGCAAAAGTAAATTCAATGGAATCTCTATGGTCTTAGTGTGAGCCTCAGATTCCCATGGTTCCTCATTAGGGAACTCATTGGAGGCCAGTGAACGTCCATTGAGGTCTTCCTCAGTAGCGATCTCTGCCTCTTCCTCCTCTCCAAGTTCGGCCATGTGGGTCATGTTAATGGTCTTGCATTCTCCTTTTGGATTCTCTTCTGTATTGCTTGGAAGAGTACTAGGAGGGAGTTCAGTAATTTTCTTGCTCAGCTATCCCACTTGTGCCTCCAAGTTTCTAATGGAGGACCTTGTTTCAGTCATGAAACTTTGAGTGGTTTTGATTAGATTAGAGACCATGGTTGCTAAGTCAGAGTGGCTCTGCTTAGAATTATCTGTCTGTTGCTGAGAAGATGATGGAAAAGGCTTGCCATTGCTAAACCTGTTTCTTCCACCATTATTGTTGTTTAAACCTTGTTGAGGTCTCTGTTGATCCTTCCATGAAAGATTTGGATGATTTCTCCATGAAGGATTATAGGTGGTTCCATAGGGTTCTCCCATGTAATTCACCTCTTCCATTGAAGTGTTCTCAGGATCATAAGCTTCTTCTTCAGATGAAGCGTCCTTAGTACTGCCTGGTGCAGCTTGCATTCCAGACAGACTTTGAGAAATCATATTGACTTGCTGAGTCAATATTTTGTTCTTAGCCAATATGGCATTCAGAGTATCAATCTCAAGAACTCCTTTCTTTTGATTCGTCCCATTGTTCACAGGATTCCTTTCAGAAGTGTGCATGAATTGGTTATTTGCAACCATTTCAATCAGTTCTTGAGCTTCTGCAGGCGTCTTCTTCAGATAAAGAGAGCCTCCAGCAGAACTATCCAATGACATCTTAGACAGTTCTGACAGACCATCATAGAAGATACCTATGATGCTCCATTCAGAAAGCATGTCAGAAGGACAATTTCTGATCAATTGTTTGTATCTTTCCCAAGCTTCATAGAGGGATTCACCTTCCTTTTGTCTGAAGGTTTGGACTTCCACTCTAAGCTTACTCAATTTTTGAGGTTGAAAGAACTTTGCCAAGAAGGCATTGACTAGCTTTTCCCAAGAGTTCAGGCTTTTTTTAGGTTGTGAGTCCAACCATATCCTAGCTCTGTCTCTTACAGCAAAAGGGAATAGCATAAGTCTGTAGACCTCAGGGTCAACCCCATTAGTCTTGACAGTGTCACAGATTTGCAAGAACTCAGCTAGAAACTGATGAGGATCTTCCAATGGAAGTCCAAGAAACTTACAATTCTGTTGCATTAGAGAAACTAATTGAAGCTTAAGCTCAAAGTTGTTTGCTCCAA
>NC_029775.3:31582940-31584255 GCF_000817695.3 Arachis duranensis
TTAAAAAGATATGATTGAGAAGATATGATTTGAAAAATAATTTAAAAAGATTTGATTTTGAAAATTAATGACTTGGCTAACAAGAAAAGATATGATTCAAACATTAAACCTTTCTCAACAGAAAAGGCAACATACTTGAAATGTTGAATCAAATCATTAATTGATAGCAAGTATTTTTGAAAATGGAAAGAAATTGATTTTGAAAAAGATTTGATTTGAAAAAGATTTATTTTGAAAAATTTTGAAAACTTGAAAAAAATTGGCATTAAAAACAAAATCTTCCCTCTTGTGCCATCCTGGCGTTAAACGCCCAGAATGGTACACATTCTGGCGTTTAACGCCCAAAACTCACCCCTTTTGGGCGTTAAACGCCCAGCCAGGCACCCTGGCTGGCGTTTAAACGCCAGCTTTCCTTTTTCACTGGGCATTTTGAACACCCAGCTTTTTCTGTGTAATTCCTTTGCAGTATGTTCTGAATCTTCAATTCTCTATATTATTGACTTGAAAAGACACAAATTAAAAAAATTTTTTGGATTTTTAATAATGAGGAATAATCAAAATGCAACTGAAATCAAATAAACAATGCATGCAAGACACCAAACTTAAAAGTATGTATACTATTGACACTAACAAGTTGAGAATGCATATGAGAAACAACAAAACACACAAAACAAGAGAATTTAAAGATCAGAGCAAGTAAATCATCAAGAACAACTTGAAGATCACTGAAGACACATGATAAATGCAAGAAGAACGGAAACATGCAATTGACACCAAACTTAAAATGAGACTAGTGTCTCAATAAGAAACATAAAATATTTTTGGTTTTTTTTTATGATTTTGTAATTTTTTTGGTTTTTTCGAAAATTAAGTGGAAAAGAAAATAACGATATCAAAATTCTTAATGAGAATTCCAGGAATCATGCAATGTTAGTCTAAAGCTTCAGTCTAAAGGAATTAGACATGGCTAGCCAAGCTTCAACAGGACATTGCATTCAAGAGCTAAATTGATGAAGATCAATCAGCTTTGGTGATGATAAGAACATCACCTTGAAACACTAGAATTCATTCTTAAGAACTCTGAAGAAAAATACCTAATCTAAGCAACAAGATGAACCGTCAGTTGTCTAAACTCGAACAATCCCCGGTAACGGCGCCAAAAACTTGGTCCACGAAATTGTGATCATCAATGGCGCCATCAACATGGTACGCACAATTGTAATCTCAACTCTTTATCACAACTTCGCACAACTAACCAGCAAGTGCACTGGGTCGTCCAAGTAATAAACCTTACGCGAGTAAGGGTCGATCCCAC
>NC_029775.3:31584448-31594663 GCF_000817695.3 Arachis duranensis
CCTTCCGTCTCTCTGCTTTCCTACTGTCTTCATCCAATCCTTCCTACTCCTTTCCATGGCAAGCTGTATGTAAGGTTTCACCGTTGTCAGTGGCTACCTCCCATCCTCTCAGTGAAAATGTTCTACGCACCCTGTCATGGCACGGCTAATCATCTTGTCAGGCACTCGTTCATAAGTGAGAATGATGATGAGTGTCACATAATCATCACATTCATCATGTTCTTGGGTGCAAATGAATATCTTAGAACAAGAATAGGCTGAATTGAATAGATGAACAATAGTAATTGCATTAATACTCGAGGTACAGTAGAGCTCCACACCTTAATCTATGGTGTGTAGAAACTCCACCGTTGAAAATACATAAGAACAAGGTCCAGGCATGGCCGTGAGGCCAGCCCCCATGATCTAAGATAGCATAAGACTAAAGCTAGCTACCCAGATATGAATACAATAGTAAAAGGTCCTATTTGTAGAGAACTAGTAGCCTAGGGTTTACAAGGATGAGTAAATGACATAAAAATCCACTTCCGGGCCTACTTGGTGTGTGTTTGGGCTGAGCATTGAAGCATTTTCGTGTAGAGACTTCTCTTGGAGTTAAACGCCAGCTTTTGTGCCAGTTTGGGCGTTTAACTCCCATTCTTGTGCCAGTTCCGGCGTTTAACGCTGGGCAGTTTTGAGCTGATTTGAAACGCCGGTTTGGGCCATCAAATCTCGAGCAAAGTATGGACTATTATATATTGCTGGAAAGCCCAGGATGTCTACTTTCCAACGCAGTTGAGAGCGCGCCACTGGGGATTCTGTAGCTCCAGAAAATCCACTTCGAGTGCAGGGAGGTCAGAATCCAATAGCATCTGCGGTCCTTTTCAGCCTCCGAATCAGATTTTTGCTCAGGTCCCTCAATTTCAGCCAGAAAATACCTGAAATCACAGAAAAACACACAAAATCATAGTAAAGTCTAGAAAAGTGAATTTTAACTAAAAACTAATAAAAAATATACTAAAAACTAACTAAAACATACTAAAAACATACTAAAAACAATGCCAAAAAGCGTATAAATTATCCGCTCATCACTAACTCCTCCATTGTGAAACTTATCCAAATGGGGAGAAAGCGAGCTGACTTAGTCATTCGATCCACAACTACCTAAATGGCATCACAACCTGTTCGAGTTCTAGGTAAACCTAACACGAAGTCCATTGCAATGCTTTTCCATTTCCGCTATGGAATCTCCAAAGGTTGAAGGATTCCTGATGGTCTCTGGTGTTCAATTTTAACTTTATGGCAAGTTAGGCACTTGAAAACGTGTGACGCCACATCATTTTTCATTCCTGGCCACCAGATCATCATCTTCAAATCTTGATACATCTTGGTGCTTCCTCGATGGTGTGAGAATCCGCTCTTATGAGCTTCCTTCAATATGCTTTGTCGCAAATTCCCGACATCTGGCACAATGATCTGGTCGTTGAACCTCCATAAACCATCCTTATCTTCTGACACTCTCCACCGTTTGCTTTTTGAATCGCCGGCAAGATCATATACAATTCTTTGTCATTCTGATGAACCTTTAGAAGTTCAGCTTTGAAATCACTTGAAATTTGTAGCTGACTTAAGCATAAAGTTCCAAACTTTTCTCTGACTCCCAGTTTCAATCCTTGGAATGCTTTTAGTAATTCTTCCTCTCGCAGCATCATCCAAACAACGCATAAAGACTTCCGACTCAAGGCACCCGCCACAACATTCACCTTTCCAGGATAATAGTTTAACTCGAAGTCATAGTCCTTCAGAAGCTCTATCCATCTCCTCTGACACATATTCAACTCTTTCTACTCAAAGAGGTACTTCAAACTCTTATGGTCTGAGAAAACTTGAAACATGACACCATAGAGATAATGCCTCCAATTTTTCAAGGCAAAAACAACGGCAGCAAGCTCCAAATCGTGAGTTGGATAATTCCTTTCTTGCGGCCTTAACTTACGTGAGGCATATGCTACAACCTTACGGTGCTGCATCAGCATGCATCCTAGACCCTTCAGTGATGCATCGCAGTATACTTCAAATGGTTCACTCGGCTCAGGCAACACCAACACGGGTGTGGTAGTTAATCTCTGGTTCAATACAAGGAAACTCTCCTTGCACTCAGGAGTCCGCATAAAAGGTACGTCCTTCCTAGTCAGCTTGGTTAAAGGCAAAGCGAGCTATGATAGCCCTTTAATGAACCTCCGATAATAACCTACCAAACCTAGGAAACTCTTGATCTCTGTCACTAAAGTTGGTCGCTCCCAATTCATCTCTGCTTCAACCTTAGCACAATCTACTGCTATTCCCTACTTACTCACAACGTGGCCAAGAAATTTCACTTCAGCTTTCCAGAACTCACACTTAACTAACTTGGCATACAACTTTCTATCCTTTAAGATTTACAGCACAGTTTGTAAGTGATCTGCATGCTCATCTTCTATCTTAGAATAAATAAGAATGTCATCGATGAACACAACCACAAACTTATCCAGATATGGATGGAAATTTCTATTCATGTAATCCATGATTATCGCCGGAGTATTAGTCAATCCGAAGGACATCACTGTGTACTCATAATGACCATAGCGCGTTCTGAAAGCAGTTTTAGAAATATCCTCATTCCTAACTCTTATCTGATGGTATCCAGATCTTAAATCAATCTTAGAAAACACACCGGCTCCTTGTAACTGGTCTATTAGGTTGTCAATCCTTAGCAACAGGTATTTATTCTTTACAGTAATCTTATTCAGCTGTCGATAATTGACACACAGGTGCATACTTCCATCTTTCTTCTTTACCAGTAACACTGGCGCTCCCCACGGAGAAACACTCGGCCGAATAAAGTTTTTACCCAACAGATATTCTAGCTGAGACTTCAACTCGGCCATTTCTAGAGGTGACATCCTATAAGGAGCACTCGAGATTAATTGGACCAGCCCCAGGCACCAACTCAATAGCGAATTCAACTTCTCAGTTAGGTAGAAATTGATCAATATCATCCAGAAACACCTCTGGAAACTCACACACAACCAGAATTTGCTCCAAGCTTTGATCATCACCCGAAATATCCACAGTTAATAACATAATACCTTAACATTCAGCCCCAAAACAATTCACCATCATATAATTCAAGTAATAGATGTTCACCACAACTGGCCCTTCTGTGTCTTCCGGCATAAAGCACACTGATTTTTCAGAAAAGTCGAGCAGAACATGGTTCTTGGATAACCAGTCCAACCCCAGAATGAGATCAAGACCAGTCATCGGTAGACAAATTAGATCATGCACGAATTCAAGCTGTTGCATTCGAAATGGAACTTGTGGACATCTTGACCTAGTCACCATAGCCTCATGGGTAGCATTATATACCTTTAAATCATACCCCAGGATCACAATTTTCAATCTTAACTCATCAGTCTTTTCAAATGCAATAAACGAATGTGTTGCTCCAAAATCAAATATGGCATTCAAAATTTTATCGGCCATCTTACAGTTACCTCTAATCAGTGTCTCTGACCCCTCAGCAGCTACTGCAGAAGTAGTATATACTCTCCCTGGCTGCTGTACTCTGCCAGTCTCATACTTCTTCTTTTCTGGGCAGTTATTGGCCAAGTGTCCGGGTTGTCCACAGAAGTAGCATACTCCAGTCCCAAACCTGCATGGAATTCCTGGATGATACTTCCCACATCTGTGACAGCTCAAATGTGGCTGCTTCCCAAACCTTCTTCTTTGATTAGTATTAGCATTCGGCCTTCTGAAGTTACTCTGCACCTGATTATTCTGAGGGACAAAGCTGCCACGCTTGAATTGCCTGCCCCTTGTTGTAAAATTCCTCTCTGGAGTCCTCTGTAAAGGCATTCTCATACTTCCCTTCTCTGCTGCAGCCTTTCTCACACACTCCTCAGCCACCCTACTCTTGTTCATGAGTTCAAAGAACATCCTGATCTCTATAGGTGCAACAAGACTCAGAATATCACTTCGAAGGCCCCCCTCATATTTGATACATTTCCACTCAACAAAATCCTCAATAGCTCCTTGACAAATCCGTGAAAAATGACATAATTTCTCAAACCTGCTAGTGTACTCAGTAATAGTCATCTGGCCTTGTTTTAGCTGAAGCAGTTTAAGTTCCTTGGCATTTCTGACTGAACTGGGAAAGTACTTCTTATAGAACTCTATTTGGAATAATTCGCAAGAAATTACAACCCTATCAGGCTGCAGAATACGCCGCATTCCCTGCCACTAATGCTGAGCCTCACCTTGGAGCTGATAGGTTCCAAATTTAACCCACTGCTCTTCAAGAACCTATTGAGCCTGTAATTCTCGCTATATAGCTTGAATCCAATTGTCCACATCGGAAGGGTTTGAGGTTCCTTTGAAGGTCAGAGGATGAACCTTCAGGAAGGAGGAAAGCATCATAGGAGCCTCATCACCGTTATTGCCATTATTCCCATTGTTCATTTGGTTTTCCAGGGCCTCGACCGTCACCTGCATAGCCGCAGCCATGTTCCCCAAGGCAGCCATAAAGTCTACAGGGTTGGGATTATTCCCTGTCACTTCAGGCATAGTATTTCCTATTTTGCCTCTACCTTGCCCGTGTCCACAAGTCCACATCTGGTCCCTATACACACAAAAAAGTGATATCAAGTTGATCAGTCTCTGACGTTAGGATTTTTGCTAGTAAAGAATTTTATAAAGTTGCGTTGTAAGTATAGATTCTGAGCCAACAGAAATCCCTTCGTACAAACGTTTTGGTTGTCACAAGTAACAAACCCCTAAATAAATTGATAACCGAGTATTTAAACCTCGGGTTGTCTTCTCAAGGAATTGCAGGGAGGTATGTTCTTATTGTTGGTTATGAAAAAGTGTATTTTGGGGTTGAGAGTGAGGAATGAATATGGAAGATAATTTAAATGGCAATTAAAATAAATAAATACTGTAAAGCAAATCCTTTGGCAAGGTATGAGAAATTGAAAGTTCAGACTTAGTTATTCTTATCAATAATAATGAAAGTTGAATCTTAATTCCACTTAGTTAACCTTTGCTAAAGCAAAGGAAAGTCAAGGGACTAATTAGTTCCTGAGTTACTGATTTCTTAACCAAGACCAAAAGGAAAAGAAATTAAATCTGCTGGAATAAAAAATGTCTTCAGATTGGGAATAATTAATAGCATAAACAAAAGAAAGCAATATTAAATTGAAATACCTCAAATATCATTAAATAAGAAAATCATCATGAATGTGGCATAAGCCAAATAGGCAACCTAACTAATATAAGCATTCAAGTATCTAAAAATAAGAGATAAATGTAAAGTAAAAGAACATTAAACCTGGGATTGAGAGTCGCTCCTAAAACTAAGAGAAGTCCTAAATCCTAATCCTAAAGAGAGAGAGGAGAGAACCTCTCTCCAACCAAACCTAAATCATGGAAAGTGACTAAAAAAATTCCAAGACTCTCTGAATGGATGCATTCTCACACTTCATAACCTCTGGTCTATGCCTTCTGGACTTGGATTTGGGCCAAAAAGGGTTTCAGAATCCGCTATGAGTGTTTTCTGCAATTTCTGATGCGTGGCCTCTGTCACGCGTCCGCGTGGGTCACGCGGTCGCGTCGATTGGAGTTTTCTTTGTCGCGCGGTCGCGTCAGTCATGCGGTCGCGTCATAGGTGTTCTCCTTTAGGCGCGCGGTCGCATCAGTCATGCGGCCGTATCGCTGCTTCTTCGCTCTTAGCAGGCGGTCGCGTCATCCATGCAATCGTGTGGGTGCCAGTTTCTTCAAAACTCCGTCTTACGCGTTCCTTCCTTTTTTGTATGTTTTCTTTTCCATCCTTTAAGTCATTCATGCCTTAGAAGATCTGAAACTACTCAACACACTAATCATGGAATCGAATGGAAATAAAGGTAATTAAAATAATTAATTTTAAAGCATAGGAAATATGTTTTTCACATACATCACATAATAAGGAAGGGAAAGTAAAACCATGCAATTAATATGAATAAGTGGGTGAAGGATTGAATTAATCATTCAAACTAAGCACAAAATATATCACAAAATATGGGTTTATCAACCTCCCCACACTTAAGTAATAGCATGTCCTCATGCTATATCCAAGGTAAAAAGTAAGGTTGAAGTGGTTGAATGCCATGCAATGCAATTCTAATCTAAATGCAATTCTAATTTTATTCACTCATATATAAAGCTTACATATAGTTAAATTAATTCACATTCTCAAGGAATCATATATACATAGCCAACCTTAGATAATGTTAAAGCACTTTTACACTTGAGATGGGAAGAAAAATATTTTATAAACTTGCAAGACAATTAACAAATTAAGCATAGATATATGTTAATGAGTTATTGAACCCTCACTGGATTTTGTGTTTACTCTCTAATCACTCAGTGTTTATTGGGTTAATCACTCTATTCTTCTTTTTATCCTTGCTTTCTATAACTGTGTTCTTCATCTAACCAATCAACAATTATAAAATATAGACATAGCAAAAATCACGAGGTCTTTAATTAAGGTTGTAATAGGGCCAAGGTAAGGGTAAGGGTATATGTATAAGGCTAAGTGAGCTAATAAGTGAATCCTTAATTAGTCCAAGATCTCACCTAACATACATAATTTCTAAAGTAAAGCTTCTTTACCTGTTTTCCCATATTTTTCCCACTTTTGATGTTACATGCTCATATTTTATTTTTATTTTTTTGCTCCATGTGCACTTGCTTTAATTTGCATTTTTTTTAAATGCACATGGTAATTAATTATTTTAATTTTACATGAGCATGCTTCCCAAAACATCTTTATTATTTTCAACTCTTCTACCTTTGTTTCTATCATCCATGTTCCCATAAAGTTTTCCCCAAACTTAAACAATTACACAATTTCTATCTTAAGCTAACCAAGGATTCAACTTGGGAATTTTTTTTATTTGTTTTTCTGCTTAAGGCTAGTAATGTGGTTATAAGACAAGGGGATTAAAGCTCAAGGGGGCTGACAAGGGTGATGTAAAAGGTAGGCTTTATTTCGGATAAGTGAGTTAAAATCAAACAAGGCCTCAATCACTCTCTTGGTATGTACCTATATTCTATATTCGGACATATAGATTGAAACAAAGCAAAGAACACCAATAAAAAAGAAGGATGGAACACACAGGAATAAAATATTATGGTTTAAATGTAACCATACAATCAAGCTCAAAACTCACAGGCTGTATGTTCTCAAACTCATAAATCATATATCATTCATATATGTCATGGAGGTTTAGTTAAAAATTCCCATTATTCTCAATGTAAAATATATTGGATGGCTAAAGTTTTAGTGTTCCTCCTTGATGAAATGTTGTTAACTTAACTTCATGATGTAATACTTTATATACAAAGTGTGTGGATTGTTTTGATCTTGTTTAAATTTCCTAGTCTACTCCTTTTATTTTGATCAAATTAAACTATTATATGCCAAAAGGGTAAACTATACTAATTAATCCACATACTCTATAGCTAATAAGTTAGAACTACAAACTAAACTAAATGGCTAAAATATGAACTAAAGTGCAAAATGCAGAAATAGAGTGAAAATACATGAAAGTAGCAATGTATAAGTACTCAGAAAATAAAAATAAAAATAAGGAGAAAAATACAGAAAAATAGCCAAAATAAAAAAAAGAAAGGTCTGTAGTGGTTCACCAAAATAGTATGCCAGAGATGGCGACCTCCCCACACTTAAAATAAAGCATCGTCCTCGATGCTCACTCAGGCTGGGTGTGAAGGATTGTCAGATCCGGAAGGATGGATAGCTGGAGTCTCTGTGGTGGTGGTCTGAGGATCTGACTGCTGCAGAGGAGGTGCTGACTGTATATGGATCTCGGGATCTGCAACCTAAATCTGAGGTGGGTCCTCCTGCTGGGGTGCAATCTGCCCTGAGCCTGCCTGCGCAGCCTCTCTCTGAGGATGGGTCTCCTCCTCGTGCTCATCCGCCTCCTCCTCAGATGGCTCTGATGGAGTGTCAGGCACGGAGGGGATGTCGCCGCCAGATCGTATCAACAGCTTCAGGTGCTCATAACGTCGCCGGCTGCGACGCTCAGATCTCTCATACCGGCGCCGGTTGTGGCGCTCCATCCTGTCTAGCTGCTGAAACAAGCGGTGCACTAGGTGATAAGCTGGCTCTGAGGCAGGTGGAGGTGCAGTAGTGGTAGCAGGGGTAGCTGTAGAGGAAGAAGGACCAGCGGAAGGTGTGGCTGTCTCATCAGTAGCAGTGAAGGGTGGGGGTCTATAGCCCAAAGCTAGAAAGTTCCTACTGTGAGAAATAATCTTCCTGCAGTCTACAGCCGGTGGCCTCTCATCGGCATCCTCCCAAGGCACGTCAGCTCGACGGCCCAGTTGTGTAACCAAATAGGGAAAGGGAAGAGTGCCACGGACGTGGACCC
Organism: Arachis duranensis; assembly: GCF_000817695.3. Lineage (NCBI taxonomy): Eukaryota > Viridiplantae > Streptophyta > Magnoliopsida > Fabales > Fabaceae > Arachis > Arachis duranensis. The sequence goes on from NC_029775.3 coordinate 31,592,896, forward strand.
TGGCCATGTAGGACCAGATAAAGCGTGGCAGGTACAGGTCCTTACCCTCCATCACACACCAAAGGAAGGTGATCATAGCGGCCGGTATCACGGTCTCATGGGTACTCGGCATAACATAGTTGCTCAAGATCTGGTGCCATAGCCGAGCCTCATCATTTAAGTAAATCCGCTTGATTCCCTTAGGCATGGTGGTATCCTGACCCATTTCCCACGGAACAGTCGGGTCAAGGGCAATTCTTGCCTTGACAGCATCCCAATCAAACCTCAAGAAACGCATGTCCTCCTCAGCAGTTTTGTAACCATCAGGCTTATCGGACTTGGGTGGGAGCTACAGAATGTCCTCAATGGCCTCTTTAGTGACCAGTATCTGCTTGCCTCTTAGGTTCACTGCATCCAGGGAAGTGATGAAGTAATTGCAGTAAAATTCTCTTACCCAAGATGCATTGACCTCTGTAAGATTTCTCTCCAGGAAGAACCAGCCTCTTTCTTTGATCTGATCAGAGGTGTATTGCTGGAGTTCATTTGGGATTTTCAGAGTCCGCTCTAAGTATAGGTTCTTGGAGGTTGCAAACGCCGGATATTTCAACTCGCAGTATCGGTTTGCAAACTTGATGGGATCAGTAGCAGGGAGTAGCTGGTCAGCCTTGTCCTGGGCGGTAAAGTGTTTTTCCCGCCAGGAGGCATCATGCATCAGATCTATGATAGACATAGATGAATATTCTCTCTTACGTTTGCCAGTGGTAGCCTTTCTTTTTCCCTTTCTCTAGGAATCTGACATCCTGAAAAATAGAAAACCAGGATATAATAAAAATAGGAAAACAAATAGGCAAATAGGTTGATGATGATTCAGATAGAGATAGAAATGGCAAAAATTGGAATCAAACATCAACAATGCAATTTAAGAACCAGGAGATCAAAGAGAATAAGAATGCGTGCCCTGGCATTCATGGATTGGTTGGGTGAAAGCTAAGGAAAGCACAGTTGAAAATGCCAAAATCAAGACAAGAATGGAAACATTTTACAGAAAATTGGGCAGCATTTCGGCTAAAATTGGACTATCCCGGAAAATAAATAGCAGCAGAATAGTTTATATGAATCAAAAATAAACATAGCGGCAATCACATATAAGGGGTATGAACATGAAAAAGGCAATATAAAAAGCAGCATGAAACAAGAAATCATAGCATATGAACAATAGCAATATCACAGAAACAGCAGAATTGCAAAAAGTATAAAGCAAGAAACACAAACAGCGCAATTATCAGACCTAAATCCACTAACCACATCCTAGACTACCTAACAACCTAGAATCCACTACAACATGCATATCTAACTAGCCTAAATATGAACAAAAACAAAAAAATATGAAGTAACTACGAATGGATAGAAGGGTGACGTGATGCGGAACTTGGTAGGCTAATGAAGGAGATTGGGGCAGAGAGGCAGCTGGGGGTGGCGGTGGTGGCGGTTGTCGCGGCGGAGGAGGGAGACACGTCGGCGGTGGCGGCTGGTTAGGGGCAAGGGCTTCGGTAAGGTTAGGAAGAATAGGGGGAAAGGTTTGGGACGGGGGTTGAGGGTGGTGGTGGTTGGAGGTGGCGCTGCTGGTGGCGGCGCGGTGGACGGCGATCGCGGAGAGGGCAGCGGCGGTGGAGGGAGAAGAGGAGAGAGGAGAAGAAGAAAGAGGGGGAAGGAAGGGGGTTGGCGTGGTGGTTGGTTCTGGGTGGTCGACGGGGGCGGGGGTGGCCGATGGTGGTGGCTGGGGGGTTGG
>NC_029775.3:31595370-31610418 GCF_000817695.3 Arachis duranensis
TGAAATTGTGCTAAACGCACGATTCCAGCATCGCGTCAGCGCAACTCTTTGTCTCCTTTGGGGTGGTGTGCAATCCGCGCAACGCGATCGCGTCGCTCACGCTGTCGCGTGGGATTAGTGTAGGTGCATGTGACGCGATTGCGTCAGGCACGCGATCGTGTGGATGTTTTGTGCGAAACGCACAATGGCCGCACGATTCCAGCCCAACTTTCTGGGCGTTGGATCTTTTACGCCGATTTCCAGGTCACGCGACCGCGTGATTGACGCGGACGCGTGGGAGGTGTTTTATCGCAACTGACGCGATCGCATGAGTGATGCGGTCACGTCCCACTCCCCTTTTTTTATGCAGGGATGCAAATATGCAGTATGCAGAATGCAATGATTAATATGAATGATATGCAAAACTCCAGGTTCAATATAATAAAATAAAATAAAACTTGAAGACAAACAAGACTAAATAAAAAATGAAAAAGGGACGATCATACCATGGTGGGTTGTCTCCCACCTAGCACTTTTGGTTAAAGTCCTTAAGTTGGACATTGGTTAAGCTTCCTGTTATGGCGGCTTATGTTTAAATTCATCCAGAAATCTCCACCAATGCTTAGAATGCCAATAGCCTCCGGGGTCCCAAACTAGGCGTGTAAAGCTTCTGAGCAGCTTCAAACAAATTTTCAGGCTCCCGGGGTGACGAATGTTAGGATAGGATCCATGATCCCAAGCTTTGCTTTTAAATCTGCCTCTGTCTTGATCTACATGATTCCATCCGAGCGGTTTAAAAAGTAGATTCTCACCACGGCGACCAAACATTCTCCGTGATCCATTCAATTGAGCATGATACCAATCCTTGCACTTCGAGTTGAAGCGTGGAACCTTATTGAACCTTGTACACCAGCTCTGAGTGCGAGCCATTTCCCTTTTACTCTTACAGCCGCAGAGAGCTCTAAGCTGGCCATCTGTTTCAAGCAAACCATATTCAAGTGGAAGATTGAAGATAAAAGGCAAGGATTTTACCCACTTGTAGTTTGTGTTGGGCGGTAAAGGCCTTGGGATAGGTGTTTCCAGTGGTTCTGTAATTTCTACTCCCTTATAATTTTCTGTGAATTCTTCCATTTCTTTGCAAATTTCTTCCACTTCAACCATATCTTGATCAGAGTCTTCAATTTCTCCCTCATCATCGCTCAAGTCATATATTGGAGGTTGATAAAAATCTACCTTAGCATCATCTTCATCTTCACTCGGGGAAGATTCTTCTGTCTCAAAGAATTCACTTGCGAATGCAAGTTCGTCACTAAGAGAACAGGACTCGTGATCATCATCATCAAGGAAACCTGCGTCTTGGGCTATTCTGTTCAGTTCTTCATAAGATATTTGCATTAGAGGCTGTGCAAAATCCTCCTCAGCGTCAATTGTAGCATCCTCGACGGAGTCTTCCATGATTCTGTGTTCCCATGGAGGTTCAGCATCTCCTAAATCTTCAACCAACTCTTCCTCTTCTATAATGACAGGATCCTCTACTTGTTCCATTACAAAGTTATGCTCTATGCTATCCACTGGAGCTTCTCGTGTCTTCTCCACAACACATTCTTCATTAGATTCTCCACATGAAGCCATGGGAGTCTGTTGAGTGTCCGAACGTCTGAAAGATAATTGATTTATTGTTAGCTCCAGTTGATGAAGGGTTGCATTAAATCGGTTTACTGATTCTTCGAGGCAAACCTGTGATTCTGGCTTTGATGGATATGGGCATGGTGTATGGGGGAGTGGTGGTTCTTGGGAGTAATTGGATTGGCGTTGGGGTGGATAAGGATCATGTGGTAGTGAATGGTGAAAAGAAGCTTGTGAGTATGGTGGATAGAGGTTGTGCTGAAAGGATGGTCTCTGAGCACAGGGTGGGGCTTGTTGGTAGCTACAAGGCAGTCCGCTGAATCTATCAGTTGGGCATGCGTTGTAAAATGGTCTTTGTCCGTGATATCTAGGGGGATGTTGTTGCCTAAAGGGTTGATCAGATCCTCATGGCTCCATCCATCTTTGATTGCTTAGACCTTGAAGCATAGTCATGTTATAGCTTCCATTCCTTGCAACAAAATTAGAACCAAACTCAAAGCGAGAGGGGTGAGAATTCATAATAGCTATCAGAAATAAGAGGGAAGAGAGAAAACAAATAAACAAGTAAAAGAAAAAATATATTTTTTCTTTATAAAAAATATTTACAATAACCAATAATAAGGCACACGTTTGCAATTCCCCGGCAACGGCGCCATTTTGACGTTAGAATTTTTGCTAATAAAGAATTTTATAAAGTTGCATTGTAAGTATAGATTCTGAGCCAACAGAAATCCCTTCGTACAAACGTTTTGGTTATCACAAGTAACAAACCCCTAAATAAATTGATAACCGAGTATTTAAACCTCGGGTCGTCTTCTCAAGGAATTGCAGTGAGGTATGTTCTTATTGTTGGTTATGAAAAAGTGTATTTTGGGGTTGAGAGTGAGGAATGAATATGGCAGATAATTTAAATGGAAATTAAAATAAATAAATACTGTAAAGCAAACCCTTTGGCAAGGTATGAGAAATTGGAAGTTCAGACTTAGTTATTCTTATCAATAATAATGAAAGTTGAATCTTAATTCCACTTAGTTAACCTTTGCTAAAGCAAAGGAAAGTCAAAGGACTAATTAGTTTACCTTCGAATCCTATTTCCTAAGAAAAGGTTGGGATTATTGAAGTTCAATTCAATTAGCAAAGATAACAGTTATCAATTATATTGAGCAAAGATAACTCCTGAGTTACTGATTTCTTAACCAAGACCAAAAGGAAAAGAAATTAAATCTGCTGGAATAAAAAATGTCTTCAGATTGGGAATAATCAATAGCATAAACAAAAGAAAGCAATATTAAATTGAAATACCTCAAATATCATTAAATAAGAAAATCATCATGAATATGGCATAAGCCAAATAAGCAACCTAACTAATATAAGCATTCAAGTATCCGAAAATAAGAGATAAATGTAAAGTAAAAGAACATTGAACCTAGGATTGAGAGTCGCTCCTAAAACTAAGAGAAGTCCTAAATCCTAATTCTAAAGAGAGAGAGGAGAGAACCTCTCTCCAACCAAACCTAAATCATGGAAAGTGACTAAAAAATTCCAAGACTCTCTGAATGGATGCATTCTCACACTTCATAACCTCTGGTCTATGCCTTCTGTACTTGGATTTGGGCCAAAAAGGGTTTCAGAATCCGCTATGAGCGTTTTCTGCAATTTTTGATGTGTGGCCTCTGTCACGCGGTCGCGTCGATTGGAGTTTTCTTTGTCGCGCGGTCGCGTCAGTCATGCGGTCGCGTCATAGGTGTTCTCCTTTAGGCGCGCGGTCGCGTCAGTCATGCGGCCGCGTCACTTATTCTTCGCTCTTGGCACGCGGTCGCGTCATCCATGCGATCGCGTGGATGCCAGTTTCTCCAAAACTCTGTTTTACGCTTTCCTTCCATTTTTGTATGTTTCCTTTTCCATCCTTTAAGTCATTCCTGCCTTAGAAGATCTGAAACTACTCAACACACTAATCATGGCATCGAATGGAAATAAAGGTAATTAAAATAATTAATTTTAAAGCATAGGAAACATGTTTTTCACATACATCACATAATAAGGAAGGAAAAGTAAAACCATGCAATTAATATGAATAAGTGGGTGAAGGATTGAATAAATCACTCAGACTAAGCACAAAATATATCACAAAATATGGGTTTATCAGTCTCAATATCGCAAGTCTAGTGCTTTAAGTCCCAAATGCATGCTCATGAACGTTTATGCCACATATATCAGTAAGATATCCTAATAGCACATAGACACGTACATAGAGAATGCACAGAAGCATAGTCAGTTCGTCCTCATGCTCTATAGGAACGAACTGTTTTGATATCATAATGTAACACCCTACTACACAGAGCTTTACACTTAAGTCGTAGAACAGAGGTAGTGTGGTGTTACGGACCTCTAATCATAAAATACATACATATAATAGTGGAAAAATATAATATACTAGGAGCCTTGAAAACAGGTAAAGCAAAATCACAAAATAAAAAGCACAACACTCAGGAAACGGAATTACTTGCAGGCTAAGAAACTTAAAGATCATAGATATGAATAAGTGAAAGAGTGGATAGATAGCCAAGAATACAACATAACTAGCTCCTGACTCAGCCTGCGAAGCCAAGGCTAGCCGGAGAATATTTACATACATATACAAGTATCCCAAAATACAGAAACAAAACCTTAACTCTCCTTTAACCTCTATGAGGGACAAAATAATCAAGTTTCTTAGAGATAAAGCTAAGTAAATATATACATAAACTGATAATCAAAAGAACCCAGGGACTACTCCGCTTCAGGAATCTAGACCTCTAGCGAGGAGCCTCTCAACCTGCATTTGAAAACAACAACACAGTGTAGGGTGAGAACCGGGGGTTCTCATCATGGTCAAGATAGGTGTCCTACAGAATTCAAGACTTATCTACTTAACCCTAACCTTATCGCCAACCCGTTCCACCTTTTCTCCGCTCCTCCATCATCAGTGGTTTAGCAGAGACAAACAACCAAACCGTTTCAAGAACAAGTAGAAAACATGTAGTGCAGGTAGCAAATATAACAATTAGCATATTATATATTCAGTTAAGCAATCCCAAGTAATGCAAAGCATACAAATCAAACATAATGTACATGATATATGCCTGTCCTATGGCTGATGAGACTCATCTGTCGGTTATCCAACCAACCTGATAAGTCCAAAAATCATAGACTGTCCCTCGTCGCGCATCCCATGAGTCTATACATAGATTTTCTCATTCATTCATAATTCATATATTTATTCATTCATTTATATTTCACTCAATGGACGATATCCATTCCATAAACTTATACGTGCACGGTCACCCTTACGACGTAGGGTCAACAGAGTATCGAGTTTCAACCTGGAACGCGTGGTGGCAAGCCACGGTTCTGTTACCCAGGTAAACTCGTATCTCAGATATCATTAAATTCATGGGCTGCATAAAATTCAAACCATTCACATTCATCATATAATCATTCATCTTAGCCATAACAACATGTATTCATTTAGCTTTCACATTATTCTCTTACAATTCATCACGTTTACCTTTTTCTTCATCCCCAAGTTACCTCAATTTCCTAGCCTCAACTAATTTCTAAGCTTACTAATAAGATCTAGGGTTAAAAGGACAAAAAAAAGAGGTTTAAAGGTTCGAAACCATGTTTGAATCATAAAAATACAAGTGCTGAAAAACAGAGTGTGTGCGAACGCACACAGGTGTGCGTGCGCACAGTTTGTGGAAGGCAGAGCGTGTGCGTGCGCACACCAACCAGGAACTACTTAGTGTGCATGCGCCTCACCTATGCGAGTGCCACCAGGAGAAAGCATACCCTGGTGCGTGCGTGCGCACCATAGCATGCGTACGCACATTTTCCGTAAAACACCAGGTGTGCCTACGCATAAAAGCGTGCGTATGCACAAGTGAAGTTGTTGCTACTGCTGGGTGCACACGCACATCACTGTGCATAGGCACACACCAAAAATTATGATTCTGCCGTATTTTAAAAATTTTCAGCTTTTGCACCAGATTTCTGACGTTCATAACTTCCTCTACAAGATTCGATTTTCCGCAAAATTTATACTATTCTCAAACTTATAAAACCCTCTTTGATTTGAAACAAAACTCATCTTCATCCAAAATTTGAGATCCGAGTTATAGACTGCCAAAGTTCATAAAAATCAAGTTTTCATTCAAAACCTCAAACCTCTTTTTTCTTTAAAATTTAACTTACCATACCTACTTCTTGTCCCAAATAATCAGCACCAATACACATATATAGCATTTCAATACAAGACCACCATCTATTCATCAAATCACAAATTCTTCAAACTTCACTTTTCACCAAATCACATACTAAGTTTCCACCTCCATCAACATTAACATCTTCATTATACTAGCATACATATGCACATATTTAATCCACATTATCAATTTCTCAATTACAACCAAGCACCAAGAAAACATCAAACCATATTCTTTAACACATGCTTAACTCAAATTATCAATCCACATCATAGAGACTAATCATTCAATATGTTCAACCACTTCAACTTATCCTATAGTTCTCTTGCCTAAGTTTTCTCAGAACATTATATGTTAAATATGCGAAACCTAAACCATACATTGGCCAATTTCCGCATTTAGACCAAGGCAATACTTTAGCCACACACATACAGCTTCACAATTCACAAAATCACCAAGAATTGACACCAATCCAAGGCCTCCAATGTCCATAATTTCATGTTCTAATTACATTCACACCACCTAATACAAATATACAACATATATATACCCAAACTCAATATCTATTGCACAAAATCAGAATTTAGGTAGAGTTATGGTTTTTTCACCTTACCCAAATTTTGTATAAGTAAGAGTGAACATGTTCCTCAAGCTAATTGGATCCTAATACATCAAAGAGTAAAGAAATTCAACACCACTCATAATTTTTTTGAAAATTGGGGAAAAGGAGAGGCTAGAGTGTTAGAGTGACTTACCAAAAAAATTGTTCCGATAGAATTGTAGAGCTCGACGCGCTGGACGCGTAGGCGCAAACGGTGCGGCGATTGGAGTTCGGATGAAGAAGTTATGGTGGATTTAAATCATGATGAGGATTTGGAGTTTTACCACAAGTTCTTCCCCTGTGAGTGTTTCTCAACGTGAATAAAAGAGTAAATATTTGTGTCTTATTCAATGTGTCTCATCTTTTTTTAAAAAACACTAAATATATGTATTTTATGTATGTTTGTGTGTCACTGTATCTTTTAAAAATTCGTAACTCAACAAACAAACTATAGACATATACTACCATGTCTATATATTAATGTTTGTCTCATCAAACAAATATAGTTTAATTTTCTAAAATATCATCTAAATAATTAATTTATTAAATTAAATTTAGATATAAGATTTAATTGGTAACATGGTTTCAATTATTATACATATCTTCTTTATAATTGTCCTTTATTAAAAATATATTTTAGAAGTTATAATTAATGTGTTTTGTTATAAATATATTTATTATAAATGTCTTAAACTGTAATCATAATTTAAAATTTAAAAAGATAGAGTCAATTATGAATGTAACTTAAATGAGTCACTTAAAAATTGGGTCTTTGGCTATAAATAATTCTTTTGTAATATTCTGTGTATAACACAATCATTAATAAAGTCGTCTATTATTCTCCTTATTCTTTTTTCTCTTTTTTCTCGTCTCAAATTTCAATCCTTAATTTCATAACACGCTATCAGTATAAATTTTACTCTAAAACTAAGTAATTATCTTTTTTCTACTGCCGACTTCATTCTTCTATCCACTTTATTTTTGTCATTTTTTGTATGCAACATCTAAACTCTCAATTCATTTTGTGTTTGTGTTTGGGGCTGTTATTGCTATACATCTTGATGAATAATCTTTTTATGAGTTTTCTATACAACGCAAGCAACCCATTCTTCTTTATCTTATTTCTTTTAACTACGTAATTCATTCATTCATAATTGTTTTGTTTGTAATTCTTTGAAAATCCGACAAAGCACTGAAAGTTCGTCATTTAATCATCTTTTTATTGTTTGTAATTTATATTTATCGTGGTTCCTGTTTATTTTATAATCAATTTTTTTTTGTTATTTTTACCTTTTTCTTTTATTAATACTACTCCTTTTAATTATTTTAGATTACTTTTTTATATAATAATTTTTTTAATATTAATATCATTCTCCGAAATTAATAATAATTAAATTATGTATATAATCATTTTTTAAAGTGAATGATAATTAAATCATGTACATAATCATTTTCCAAACTAAATAATAATTAATTATGTAAATAATCATTTTCCTGAAATGAATAACAAATAATTTTACATTCTCTCTAATGAATGTATAATTTTGGTAATTCATTTAAATTATTTATATTATCTTAAAACAGATAATATATACTTTATCAATTTTCTAAAGGAAATTGATTTATTTTTCTTTTTCTTTGTACTCATTTTTTTCTTTTGCACTATTAATATTATTATTCTTAATTATTTACTTGCTTTTATTTATTTTTATTAATAGATTTATCATGTCCAATTTGCAAAAGTTTAAATTTGTCGCTCTTGATTTAACAAAAAAAAAAAATTTTTAGAATACACTTCATGCTGAGACCCATTTAGTATTCAAAAAATTTGGGGATACAATAAAGAAAGAATTAGAATCTTTAAGCGAAGATAAGGCTAAGATACTTATTTTTCTAGGTCATCACCTTCATGAAGGGTTAAAAATAGAATACTTGACTATTAAAGATTCACAAGAATTATGGACAAATTCAAAAAAAAAGTATGAACACCAAAAGACTGTATTATTGTCTAAACCTCGTTATAAGTGGATACATTTAAGGCTGCGAGATTTTAAAACACTCTACGAATATAATTTTTCACTTTTCAAAATAAGTTCTCAACTGAAATTGTGTGGCTAAGAAGTCAACGATGAGGACTTAATGGAAAAAATTTTTCCACATTCCATTCTTCCAACGTGCTGTTACAACAACAGTATCGTAAAAGGGTTTCAAAAGGTATTCTGACCTAATAGGTTGTCTTCTATTGATAGAACAAAATAATGAACTATTAATGAAAAATTATGAAGTCCGTCCAACTGGTTTAACTGCTTTCCCTAAAGTGAATGCGGCATCTCATGAACATAAAAGAAACCATGGTCAGAATAGCGGTCGAAACCATGATCGTGGCTATGGACGTGGACGTGGCAAATGGAACAATATGGTTTCTACTTATAATCAAAAGTGGAATAAATATGAGAAGTGTGCTCTGAGCCATAATGTGAAAATTTTGTGCTATCGATGTGGATTAAAAGGTCATTGGTCGTGTATATGCCGTACTCGTGAACATTTTGTCAAACTATATCAAGAATCTATCAAAAGAAAAGGACAAAAACAAGAGGCCAATTTGACTATACAAAGAGATGAAGTTGAAACTAATGCATGGTGTTGAAACAAAACTGAAATCCATCGATAATATCTTTACAGACCTTGATGACATCCTTGACATTAGCAACCCATGCAAGTCTAAACCAAGTCATGTTAGACTGTTAGTGACCCAAGTGATGTTACTCATTTGGATGAATCAATTTTCTTTTTTTCCTTTTCATTAATGATAATTTACTTTTATTTTCGTAATGAAGATATAGATATTTCTCACGCTTCGCTCAAATTTAACAATAAAGAAGTATGTCTCGCTGACAATGCTATAACATATACAATATTTAGAGATAAAAGATATTTTGTCTCTCTTGTTACAAAGAAAATAAATATAAATACGATTGTTGATAGTGTAAAAATGATTGAAAGCTCTGAAAGAGCTACTACAGTATTACCTAAAAGAACCAAGTTCTTTATAAATAATACATTACTATCAAGTAAGTCTCATAGAAACTTACTATGTTTTAAAGATATCCGCTAAAATGGATACCATGTAGAAATTACAATAGAAGAAAATAATGAATATCTCTATATTATACTATGATATCAGAAAAAAATGTGTATTACAAAAACTACCTGTCTCTCTTCTGATTTGTATTACACCACTATTAACAATGTGGGATCACATGCCATAATAAATCAGAAGTTTACAAATACAAATGTATTTACAATTTGTCATGATTAGTTAGAACATCCGGATTCAATCATGATAAGAAGAACCATCGAGAATTCATTTGGTCATCCTCTAAAGAAACATAAAATTTTTCAATTAAATGAATTCTCATGTGCTACTTGTTCTCAAGGAAAATTAATTACAAGACCATCGCAAAAAAATAAAATTAAATCACCATCTTTTCTAGAACGTATTTAGAGTGATATATGTAATCTCATTCATCCACCATGTACACTGTTTAAATATTTTATGATTTTAATAGATGCATCTTCTCAATGATTCCATGTTTATTTACTATCAACTCGCAATATGCCGTATGCGAAATTGCTAACTCAAATAATTAAATTAAAAACTTATTTTTCAAACTATGTTATAAAGACAATACGTCTTGATAATGCTTGTGAATTTAGGTCCCAAGCATTTAATGATTATTAAGTGTTAACTGGAATTATAATAGAATAACCTGTTGCTCATGTACACATTCAAACTGGTCTACTCAAATCGTTGATTAAACACCTCGAATTAACAGTTATTCTATTACTTATGAGAACTAAACTGCTTGTTTCAACATAGGAGCATGCTATTTTGCATGCTGAAGTATTTATACGCATCCGACCAACAAATTATCTTAAATCCTCCTCATCACAATTGGCTTCTGGTCAAGAGTCAAATATTTCTCATCTTAGGATATTTAGATGTGTAATTTATGACTCAATTACTCTACCACAACGCACAAAGATGGGATCCCAAAGAAGATTGGAGATACGTTAGTTATGAATCTCCGTCAATTATAAAATACCTTGAACTCATGACGGGTGATTTATTTTAAGGCAAGATTTTTTTATTGTCACTTTGATAAAATAATTTTTTCAAAATTAGGGAGAAAAAATAAGCAGTTGAAAAAAGAGATTACTTGAAATACATTGTCATTATCCCATTTAGATCCTCGCACTAAACAATATAAACTAAAAGTATAAAAGTTAATTCATATGCAAAATGTTGTAAATTAATTGCCAAACGCATTTACTGACCTAAAAGGAGTAACCAAATCTCACATTCCAGCTGCAAATGTACCAATAAGAATAAGTGTCTTAGAAGGACAAGGTGTTAGTGCAAATGAAAGTAATCCATGTCAAAAGCGTGAAATACCAATTAGTTCTAAGGATAAAAATTCCCGAAAAAATAGAGAGATAATTAATCATGATGATCATAATATAGAGGCAAGTACTCAAAGAAGATCTGAAGACATAAATATTGATGAAACCTCTGAGGAGGTTCAAGTACCTAAAAATGAAGAGATCTCAATAAGTTATCTTACTAGCGAAAAAATATGGAACCAAAAGCATATGGTTGTTGACAATATTTTTACTTATAATATTGTTGTTGAACTAGTAAATCAAGATGAAGATCACGAATTAAAATTTGTCAAAGAATATAGATAGAAAGATGATTGGCCAAAATAAAAAGACGTAACTAAAGCTGAATTAACTTCTCTTAGAAAATGTAAAACTTTTAGTCCTATAGTTAAAACACCTGAAGGTATAGAACCAGTGGGATACAAGTGAGTTTTCGTGCACAAACACAGTGAGAAAAATGAAATAGAAAGATATAAAGCACGACTAGTAGTACAAGGATTCTCACAAAAACTTGGTATTGACTATATGAAAACATATTCTCCTGTGGTGAATTCAATTACGTTAAAATATCTTATTAGTCTGGCAGTGTATGAAAAGTTTGACATGTGCCTAATGGATGTTATTACAACATACTTATACGGCTCAATTGATAAAAAAAATTATATGAAAATCTCCTGAAGGATTCAAAGTGCCTAAAGCATATAATAATTATCCAAAAATTTGTTTGGTAAGACTTCAAAAATTCTTATATGGATTAAAACAATTTGGACTTATATGTTATAAACGTCTCAATGAATACTTAATGAAAAATGGATAAAAAAAAATAATTGTGTATATCCATGTGTGTTCATAAAAAGGTTTGAATCTAAATTTGTTATTATTGTAATATATGTTGATGATTTAAACATTATTGGATCACCCAAAAAAATTCTAAAAATTGTAAATTATTTAAAAAGAGAATTCGAAATGAAAGATCTTGACAAGACAAAATTTTATCTTGATTTACAAATTGAACATTTGAAGGGTGGTATATTCATCCATCAGTCAAGTTATACTGAGAAACTTTTGAAAAATTTTTAAATGGACAAAACACACCCATTGAGTATTCTAATGGTAGTGAGATCACTAGATGTGGATAAAGATCCATTTTGACCTTGTGAAAGTAATAAGAGCTCCTTGATCTTGAAGCACCTTACCTTAGTGCTATTGGTGCACTAATGTATCTCATTAACAATACAAGACCAAATATAGCCTTTTTAGTAAATTTGTTATCAAGATTTAGTTCTTATCCAATTAAAAGACATTGGAATGGTGTTAAACATATATTAAGATATCTTCAAGGATCTATTGATAAGGATTTACTGCATTTCAATTAGTTGGATATGCAGATGCATGTTTTCTTTCTGATCCACATAAAGGAGGTCACTAATGCGTGAGCATCTTCTCTATCTTTTTCTAGTGAATATACACTTGAATTGATAAGTTTAATCAAGATTTAATATATTTTAGCCACTATGAATGCTAATTTGAGTCGTGTATAATTCTGTTTATTTCAGGCAGTATTTTGGACAAATTTCACAGAGTTTAAGTCAAGGCCAGAGAATGGAAAAAGTGAAGAAATGTCTCTACTTATCCCGCGTGAACTTGAGGTTTTTCAAGTTCAGCGTGGATCCTAACAACCAAGTGGTCCCCAGACATTCAAGAAAAGCTGTGAATGAAGCCAGATTTATTTTGATTGAAATTTTATTTTATTTATAAATAGGAAAAGATATTATTTTAGTTAAAAAATATAATTTTACATTAATTAGGATTAGATATAAAAGAGAAAAGAATCAACCCTTCGAACTCTCTTCTCTTCTACCTCATTCTGCAATTTACAATTTACCTGAATCCTAATTTTCTCTCTGAACCATGAGTAACTAAACCTCCACTATTAAGGTTAACAGCTCTGTCTATTGTATGGATTGATACTATTATTTTTCTATTTTAATTTATGTACTGATTTATAATTCAAGAATTGTTTTTGTTCTTTATTTTATGAATTTGGGTGGAACGAAAGTATGACCCTTGCTCTAATTGAGTTCTTGTATAACTTAGAAAAGCTCTTTACTTGAACAACAGCTTGAAAACATATTCTCCTAAATTTCTAATTATCTGGACTTAACGGGATATGTGACATATAATCCTCTTATATTTGAGTAATTAGGATTTCTATGACATATAAACTAGAATTGAACTTCACCCTCTAATTGGAATTAAGTGACCAAGGAATTGGCGGTTGATGAATTTTAGAGGATACTAAAAAGGTCTAAGGAATTAGGGTTTAGTCACATATAGTTTGCCATGAATTAAATCTTGCATGATTAAAATAGTAAGTAAGAAAAGTCAATTCGGAAAAATAGATAACTTTGAAGCCTTAACTGTTTCTCCATATATTATTCACAACTTGTTTACTGCTTGCTTTTTTATTCTCTAAATTACTGTTTAATGCAATTGAACTCTCCACACCATTTTTGGTTAGTCTAACTGAGTAAATCATTTAACCATTGTTGCTTAGTCCATCAATCCTCGTGAGATCGACCCTCATTCACCTGAGGTACTACTTGGTACGACCCGGTGCACTTGTCGGTTAATTTGTAGTTGTAAATTCCACACCAGTCACAAATAAGTTATCTATTCACAAGTGAAGGAACAGCTATATCTTGGCACTCAATAAAGCAAATCATAGCTGTAGCCTCCTTAAATCTTGCAGAAATATTGGTAATTTATGAAGCAACTCGAGAATGTGTTTGGCTTAGATAAATCACTCAACATGTTCAAAATATGTGTGGTTTACCTTTGAAAAAATACCAACAGTCATATACGAAGACAACTTGCATACATCAACTAAAAGAGGGATACATCAAAGGCGATAGAACAAAACATATTTTTCCAAAACTATTCTACTCTCATGATCTTCAACAAAGTGGTGATATAGACGTTCAACAAATCCGTTTTAATGATAATTTATTATATTTGTTCACTAAAGCACTACGCACTTCAACACTTGAGAAGCTAGTATATAAGATTGGGATGCGTTGGCTAAAAGATATCAAGTGATGTAATTATCAGAGGAGTAATACGAACTATACTCTTTTTCTTAACCATGATTTTTATCCCACTCCGAATTTTTTTTTTGTAAGATTTTTAATGAGACAGCTACCTAACGTATTATACTAAGAACATCTAAAAAAAATGTTATAAATATATTTATTATGAATCCTCTAAACTGTAACTATCATTTAAAATTAAATAGATAGAATTAGTTATAAATGTAACCTAATTGAGTCAACTAGGAATTGGACCCTTGGTTATAAATAGCCTCTTTGTGATATTCTATGTACAACATAATCATTAATAAAATTGTATATTATTTTTTTAATTCTCTTTTTCTTTTCTTTCATTTCAAAGTCTAATTCTTATTTTCACAATATATTTGTAATTTTACAAAAGAAATATATTAATTATTTAATGATCCTATTAATATGCAGGTACCGTTACCAACATAAGGTTAAAATGTCTTTTTATGAATTTTTGTTAAAATAACTTAATTAAATTATGGGATAAGTATTGTTTTGGTACCTGATGAGTGGATAATTTATACGCTTTTTGACATTGTTTTTAGGTAGTTTTTAGTAAGTTCAAGCTACTTTTAAGGATGTTTTCATTAGTTTTTATGTTAAATTCACATTTCTGGACTTTACTATGAGTTTATGTATTTTTCTGTGATTTCAGGTAATTTCTGGCTGAAATTGAGGGACTTGAGCAAAACTCTGAAAAAGGCTAACAAAAGGACTGCTGATGCTGTTGGAATCTGACCTCCCTGCACTCGAAATGGATTTTTTGGAGCTACAGAACTCCAATTGGCGCGATCTCAATGGCGTTGGAAAGTAGACATCCAGAGCTTTCCAGCAATATATAATAGTTCATACTTTATTCGGAAATTGACGACGTAACTTGGCATTGAACGCCAAGTACATGCTGCTGTCTGGAGTTAAACGCCAAAAACACGTCATGATCCGGAGTTGAACGCCCAAAATACGCTATAACTTGGAGTTCAACTCCAATAAAAGCCTCAGCTCGTGGATAGATCAAGCTCAGCCCAAACATACACCA
>NC_029775.3:31610568-31614641 GCF_000817695.3 Arachis duranensis
TTTCAACAGTGGAGTTTTTGCACACCATAGATTAAGGGTGTGGAGCTCTGCTGTACCTCAAGTTTCAATACAATTACTATTACTTTCTATTCAATTCTCTTTTATTCTTATTCCAAGATATACGTTGCACAACACTTTGATGAATGTGATGATCCGTGACACTCATTTTCACTTATGAACGTGCGTGACTGACAACCACTTCCATTCTACTCTAGGCCAGGCGCATATCTCTTAGATTCCTCAACAGAATCTTCGTGGTATAAGCTAGATAGATGGCAGCATTCATGGGGATCCGGAAAGTCTAACCTTGTCTGTGGTATTCCGAGTAGGATCCCGGGAATCCGGAAAGTCTAACCTTGTCCGTGGTATTCCGAGTAGGATTCCGGTATTGAATGACTGTGACGAGCTTCAAACTCGCGGTTGCTGGGCGTGATGACAAACGCAAAAGGATCGATGGATCCTATTCCAACGTGATCGAGAACCAACAGCTGATTAGCCGTGCTGTAACAGAGCATTTGGACCATTTTCGCTGAGAGGATGGGATGTAGCCATTGTCAAGGGTGATGCCTCCAGACGATTAGCCGTGCAGTGACAGCGCATAGGACCATTTTCCCGAGAGGATTAAAAGTAGCCATTGATGATGGTGATGCCCTACATACAGCTTGCCATGGAAAGGAGTAAGAAGGATTGGATGAAAGCAATAGGAAAGTAGAGATTCGAGAGGATTCTAGCATCTCCACACGCCTATCTGAAATTCCCACTATTGATCTACATAAGTATTTCTATCTTTTTTTATTTTATTTATCTTTTAATTATCTAATCCAATTACATTTGACCCTATGAATCCACTTAACTGAGATTTACAAGGTGACCATGGCTTGCTTCATACCAACAATCTCTGTGGGATCGACCCTTACTCACGTAAGGTATTACTTGGATGACCCAGTACACTTGCTGGTTAAGTTGAACGGAGTTGTGTCCACACATAGTTGAAAAAACAATGAATTTTACAAAATACAATAACAAAGGAATCACAATTTCGTCCACGAGTACCTAACGTTGAGGGTCGGAATCGAAACCGTCCCCAATGTAATTTTGGATTTAAAATCATGCTTAATATTTTTTTCGTATTAAAATTGTCTTTTTTAATTATTTTTTTAATTTTATTCTTAAACTACCCCTATTTTAATAAAAAAAATTATAAAATTTAAAAAAATAAAAGAAAACAACGCGTTTTAGGGGAGTGGTGAGGGAACGCGAGGGGAGGAGGCCGCTGCCATAGCCGCTGTCACTATCGCGACACCTACATCGTTGTCGGTCCGCCCACGCGCCGCCACCAAAAACGTCGTCACCGTTCATGCATGCTTCTGCCGTTGCCGTGGAGTGCGTCACCGGGAAGGTGAGCCTGACGCAAGGAGGGCGGCGTGCAGAGAGAGAGAAATCTGAGGCTGAGTTGGGTTCCTGCCACCACCGATCTGCCCAGCCGCCGTCGCTCCGTCGCCCATGAGCTACCGGTGGTTCTTGCTTTGGCCTCTGCTTGCTGCTTTTGCTTGAGCTTATGCTTCTGCTTCTTGTTGAATTTGTGCTTCTGCTTGTTGATTTGGCTGTGTTTGAACTTCTGCATCTGTTCTGCTTCAGTTTCTGCTTTCTGCTTCTGCCTTCTTCTTGTGTTAATTTTTTCTGCTTTCTGCTTCTACTTGTATTGATTTCTATGTTCATTTGATTTTTTTGAATGTTGAATGTTTGTGTTATTATTGATTTAAATGTTCTGTTATTATTGATAATGGACTCTTGAATTTGAATGTATGTTCTGTTATTATTGTTGTTGTGGAAAGAAATGGCTGATAGTGAAAATAGGGGCGGTGACGGTGGTGAAGAATGCAGAATGAACAGTGGTGGTGGAAAATACAAAATGATCGGATGGCTGATAATGGAAATAAAGGGGTGGCGATGGTGGAAAATGCAGAAAGGGGATGGTGGAGAATGCAGAAAGAACGGTGGTGGCAGAGAATGCAAAATGGGTAGTGCAGTTGGGGGTTGGGGGTATTATTGTCTTTTAAAAATTATTTTTTTAAAAAGAATGATTTTAATACAGAAAAAAACATTAAGAATGATTTTAAATCCAAGATTACATTTGGGACGGTTTCAATTCCAACCCCCAACGTTAGGGATCAAAACAATACTTATCCCTTAAATTATTTATTCATATTGGCCTTACTATATGGGGAAGTTCTATGGTATGGATAGAGTTAAACATCCAGAGGTATGGATTTGACGTGGATGGAACGCAGTTACGACGCGTGCACAGGAGCCCTGTGTCATTGAAACAGGTGAGCTGATAGAAAGGCTGACAGTAGCAGGTGGAGAGCAGGTCTCGTATTTCGTTCTATAAAGTGTTAACAATTTATTAAAATTGATTAAATGTGTGGTGTGATTAAGCTTTATTGAATGATGGGCTGAATAAAACGTTGGAAAGTGTTTTTGATTCGTTGGTTGGATTTTGGAAGCCCATGACAATTAGATGAAAAATTTTGAAATTTTTTAAGAGTGATGACATAAAACCTAAAAACATGTTTTTGAGGAGTGTTCGAAAAAAGATGATGATAGTACTAAAGGGATAAAAAATTAGATCATGATATTGGATGAGAAAAAACATGATGATTACTCCCGTATATATTTGTATGTATTTATTAAAAATTAATATTAATAAATATCATATAATCATAAAAAAATAATAATGTTATAATTAATAAAAATGTTTTATATTTGTTATTTATATATATTTAATAATATTTATATAAATAATTATAAATAATAACAAATATAATTAATTTTAATATAAATAAAAATAAAAAATATTGTGCAATTTTATTATTTAAAAAAATATGAATAAATTAAATTTTTAAAATTTGTTCTACTTTATTACCAAATAAAATACAAGAATACTAATTATTTTTCGTATTAATTTTTTGTATACTATTTTTCAGTGTCTTGTCTTTTTTCATTCTCAAAATCGGAGACAAATTTAGTATTTGTATAGCAAAAATTTTTGTTTAATTTTATAAAAATTTAGTGGATCTTCTTTGTTAATCCCTTCCAAAGATTAGCGCAGTTCAAATTAATTTTTGTTCGTCTGCTAAAATTTTTAGATTTTTCAAGTACAATTTATATATTTTTTTCATTGCTTTCAACAAAAAAATCTACAAAATTTAAAAAATAGATAAAGTAGGGTAGGGTAACAATTTTTATATGCAAACTTCTATTGCTATTGCATGACCAAATTATTTTAATAATTAACTTAGTTCAATAAAAAAACGCACAGAAGAAGAAAAAAACAAATATTTAATTAAACTTAATTAAAAAATAATTTTTTAAAATAATATTTTTTATTATTTATTGCTTAACTCATTAGCAGTGAAAATGATATGAATAATAAAAAATATTCATATTTTAAAAAAAATATTAATATACTTAAAAAATGTCTGAAAATAGAAACATTCCAACCCAATAGAAATGGAAAATGCAAAAAAAGATGTCACAAATTATAAGTATTATTTACAAAAAAACATATATTTATGATTTCATCCAAAAATCATTTTAAATTTCTCCAACTATTAAGAGAGACTCCTACTGACTCCTAACATTAAAAATTCTTAAAAGTGGACCGATGATTGATTGTTTTGTTCACATTATAACAATTTTCGTGAGCAATTAATTGTCATGGGCTTTCAAAATCCAACCAGCGGATCAAAAAATTTTTTTTAACATTTTATTCAGCCCATCATCCAATAAAGCTTAATCACACCACATATTTAATCAATTTTATTAAATTGTTAACACTCCATGGAACGAAACACGAGGCCTGTTCCTCACTTGCTGCTTTCAGCCTTTCTATCAACTCACCTGCTCTAACGACACAGGACTTGCGTGCACGTGTCATAACTGCGTCCCGTCCACGTTGGATCTATACCTCTGGATGTCTAACTCTATCTATACCATAGAACTTTCCTACTATATGAACGTGCTGCAAACCGCGACAGCTTCTCTTTGAAGAAAAAAAAAAACCTCTTGGA
>NC_029775.3:31614735-31637096 GCF_000817695.3 Arachis duranensis
ATAGTGACTAAATTAAAGATAAAATTTTGATAATGCTTAAGAAAATTAGTCAACCGCTCAAATCCGGTCAACCATTTGGCAAAGACATCAAAATGATTTTAATATTTTAATAACCTAAAAAACTGTCAAAAAATTCAAAAAAAACCTTCACACCTAACAACTCTTGATTGCTTTTTTTTTTAAGTCTTTTTCTTATACCATGATCTTCTTTAGTATAGTTCTTTCCTTCAAAATTACTCTAGAAAAAATTAATAACTACTTTTTCGTCACTATATATATATTGGTAAGTTCTTACACGAAGTAGGGTAACATTATTTTACTATAAAATATTATAATTTGACCAATGGAAAAATGATATTTCAATTTAGATTCGATCAATTCAAAAAATAATTTTCACATACTATTTTAAAAAAAAAAGACACTATTTCACATACTACTTTGGTTTGTGATCAACTGATCATACTTCGTCGTGAAGTACAAAATAAAATAAAAACTACTATATAGAACTCATTTATTTGATGTGATTCTAAAACTTTTAAGAAATTAATAAAATACTAATATATTTACCTAAGTAACAATTATTATAACTATTTTTGATTTGGTTATAAGTGTCTTTTTTTTTTAATGAGTATTCTCTCCATTTTTTTAATTAAACTATATAACTTTTGATTTGGTTATCAGTATTTTTTTAATGAAAATGAATTCTCTTAATTTTTAATTAAAAATATAAAGTATGATTTTTAACTCTATGATATTTTTTATGTTTTTTTTTTGTTCTATCTATGAAATGTATAATAAAAAACTACACTTATTTTTTTAAGTGAAAAAAAAACATTGAAAGAATCCAATTATTTTTTTAAGTATTCACCTATTAACTGCCATGATATTAAAGATAAAGATATGTGTGTGAGAGAGAGGTAGAAGGTTAAATTTTTTGGATATTGAATAAAAATTGGTGTAATTTTTTAATATTGGAAGTTATGATGTTTTATAAAATTCTAGAGCTATAGAATTGACAGAGTGCGAATTGTTAGATTATTTTTTTTTTAATTTATAAAGACAATACACAGACTGCGTATTGTATTATTTTAATATTAAATTACAATACACAGTTTACGTATTGTGAATACACAAACTGCGTATTGTCAGTACAATACGTGTTACGCGTATTGTGCTTACACAAAACAGCGTCTCTAGAACACTGTAAAATTCTATTTTTTATAACATTAACATAAAACTCTCTCTTCATTCTTTCATATTAAAATAAAAAATCCGAGGTAGAAATCAAAATTATATACAAATAACATATATAAGTCATAAAATGCTAGATTTCTTATTTTGGGGATAAATGCTATGGATATGATATGATATGATATGATAGATATGATGCCCTCGATCGACCCCTCGTGAAGAAGAGGAGGACGCAGAGCATCACATGAGTTGGTGACAATGATATGCATATTGCATAGGACTATAGGAGGGAACTCTAAGTCTCTAACTGTGCTTTCATTATCTAGCTAGTAGTATTCTATCTAGTACTATTGTACTACTAATTAATTAATAACGATGTGTTTCTCCATCCGAATGAACTCCAAGGAATAATTTTCATTGGTAGGTAAAACAGTAGTAGTCTTGGTTAGGAAATAACAACAACAGTAGTGTACTCAATATTTTGGATGAACTGAACTGATGTCTGATGACATCACATCCCCATCAATTATCAATAGACAAAACAAATACATGTTTGTTGGCAATGGGCCAATATCTATGTACATATACCTTGACAAATTTTAAATCCATAACGTAAAAAAAATATTTAAAATTATTTTATATAATATAATATTTATAATTTTATATATATGACATTTGTAATTATATATTTATTATATTTAAATTATTTTTTAAACATTATTGTTTTAAATAATGGAGTCGGAATAATCCAATTGATGAACCGTACCATAATATTTCATAATGATTAAGTAGCGGCTTAAAAGTAATAACAACTTTTGGACATTGATGAGCATTTAGTCTAACAAGCTAACAAGTGGTGTTATAAATAATGTCATAGATTTGATTTCAAGGTAATGCACATAATTTGTTTCTTGGTGCTAAATCCTAATTAAGGTCTGAGTCAATAATGTTAACAACAAGAGCAATAACATAAATTTGATGCCATCTTTAATTTATTGCACTCTATCATCATCTATATACACTTTTGTTTATCAATAAGATTGTTTTGTGTATTCGACGACCTAATTAATTAATAATACAATAATATGATAATAAGAAAAATAGTACACACCTAGCTAGCTACCTACCTAAGCCAAGTCTTATGAATATGCATGGTCCATCCTAAACCCTCAACACACACTACTGTTGTTCCACATGCATGGACATGGTGATATGGTGTTCTCTGTTACTCTCTTATATGTATGCAATGCAAGAATACAACTAATTATAGCTAGGCAACAAGCCACAGTACGAGTAGTAGTTCAAACTTTTCATTAGTACGAAAAAGTGGCATATAGCTATAGAATCTGGCTCACATAATTCCAATGGTTACATACAAGACACATTCGCTTGTAATTAGATCTAAGCTCAAATATGAGGATGGTTCTGAAAATCAGACCGGATTGGTCGGTCGAACCTATTCAATCGAAAATTGGCAAGGATAATGGTTTGGTTTCATGACTAAAACCGCCAATTAAAAAACTGTCCAAAGATCACCGAATTTGTCGGGAATCAACTGGTTGGACCGGACTGAGAATCAATTGGTTCTTTCTAAACAACGATGTTTTGCTGAATTTAAAAAAAGAAACTCATGCGTGAGTCATGCCACCTTCCTCCAACTCCCTTCGTGCGCTTTAATGTGTGAGTGTATCACTCAACATTCAGCAAATAATCAAAACCCTTTTTCAAAGTTCAAAAAGACGAAAACCCAAAACCAATTACCCTAGCTTCTTCAACGGTTCCACCGCCGCCGTCCGTGATTGTCGGTGCCTCCGCGGCTTCCTTCTTCGCCCTGTCCCAAACCCAAACCCTCTGTTCTAGCTCCTCTCGACGTCCATCCTCCCGTGGCTTCTCTGTTTGAGCTGCTCGCCGTCGTGTCGCTGTCATCTCATTGTTGTCCTGCTCTCCGTTGTGCTCCACTGCTGTCGAAGGTTAGTGACAGTGCTTACAAGGTTTTTCTTTTTGTACTCTGTTCTAATTACAAGGATTGTGAAACCTAGTTAAATAACAAATAATTAAGTGATAAATTAATTATGAATATAAACGGTTAAGAATTTAAAAATTTATAATTGAAAAAATAAAAATATTTAAAATACGAATTAAAACACTAATCTTAAAGGTTTTGGCCCAACGGGCTAAAATAATTTAACCGGACTTATGTTGGACCCAAGCCCACATACATAACTCCCATAACTTAGCAAAGATTCAGCATTTCCCCTTTTTTCATTGAGTTCCATGGAGAAGAGAAAAAGAGGGAAGAACATGCCCTAAGTGTACTATTCACTCACATACAAAAATTCTCATACCTTTTAAACCGTAGCTCCGATCGAAGACCCGTTTGCGGTTACGCGCTGCGCTTGTCGTACTCTTTAATTCTATCTAACCATTGTGGTAAGGAACTCGAAGTTTTTGCCCCATTTTCTATTTCTCTTCAATTTTGCATTTTTGGTTTGGGTATTGAGAAAATTTTGATTTTTCAATGTTTAGGGGAGGCTCAATATTGAGTTCTAACAGATTTTTGTCCCAAGGCTACAAGAAATAAGTTAAGAAAACATTTCTCCTTTGTTTTTCCTAAGTTTGAGTTATAAACTTAGTGTAAATTATGTGAAAATCTTGTGATTAGATGGAATAGAGCTTGTTTGGATTGAATCTGGGGTGAAACGGAACTAGTTAGGTGAATTTTGGCGCGGGATTGAATTCAAGGATCACTTTGATGTGGAATTGGTGGAGCTTAAACCGGTGGACGTTGGATTTGTCAGAAAAGAGTTTTTCCAAGGTTGAGACTACCGTCAACGAAGGTACAAATTTTAATTTCGAATAGACATTGTGTAACACTATGTGAAAATCTAGGTTAATTGCCCTAGGATAGCATTGACTGTTGTGTGTGTTGATGATGAATTGTGATTTAGTATGATTATGTGAATTGGGTGTTTGGTGAGTGTTATATGATAGGAGATAGAAATTGGATATGAATATTATGGTATAGTATTATATTGATTGATGTGAAATTGGGTCGGAGACCGTGATAGGATGAGGTATCCCCTATGAGGTAAGCTATGATAAGTTACAAAATTTTCATGTAGAGATTGATTATGGAATGATATGGTTTGGTTGAACAATTACATTGTTGATATTGGTTTGTTGATGAAAACTTGGAAAGTTGGATAGTTATGTTGAAACTTGTTTGATTAGGTGTTGAATGGATAGAACTTGCTAAATGAATGTTGAGATGCTTAGAAATGGTTTGGAATGATTGGAAAATGAATTGGAAGGAGAACTGGCAAAAACTTGACAATTGGATAATTTTGGTAAAAATAGAATTTTGACCAACTTCGATGGGTCATAACTTGGCGCTTGAAGTTTGGATTTAGGTGAAATTTATATTGAATTAAAATTTGGGATGAGAACTTTGAAAATGTCTAAGAATGGGTGAAAACTGAATTTTGTATCAAAAGTTATGCATGTTTAAAAATTTGGTGTCAAACACTGAATTCTGCAAATTTTGCAGAAAGTTAGGGCCATGCGTACACTCGACCTGTGCATACGCATGAGGTAGATTCTCCAATTGAAAGCATGCGTACACATGACACCTTGTTTTTCAAAAATGATAATTTTGGACTGTTTCGCCCTTCTAGTCTGTTTATAAACCCCTCTAACCTCCATATGGAGTGTAATAACTGATAATTAAGCTTTGAATACACTGGGAAGTGATATAATAAGATGAACTGATTAATTCCCGGATAACCACTTGATAAATTGGATAAAATTCTTGTGGGGATGGTGGTTTTACCCATCCTACGGTGAGGACGAAGGTTTCTTCCAACTCACATGTTAAAGAAATTGAAAAAACGATACATAATTGGGGGTTTATAAATTCAAATTGATGAAATGGGTAACTAATTGGGGTTAATAAGTTAAATTACTTATGAAATCACTAAAAGAGACTGATAATGATTAATTGTGGCTTGAATGGCTGGATTGGCAAGGTTTGGGTGATATCCCGCTTTTGTATTGGACAGAGGTCTTATCCCGCTTGTTCTATATTTACAGTGTGACATGGGGACAGTGATACATAACACCCACGTTCTCTCGAATGAAAGGTGAGACGATACTCTCTGTTGATGTGAGACAGCACTTTCAGTTATTTGACACATTTATACCTCCGGGAGAAGGTGAGACAACACTTTCTGTTGAGATAATGGTATTGTGATTTATAATTTCTCTCAGGGATGAACACCAAGAGACCGATCTAGGATGTCAACCGGATTTTGTGTCGGATTTTACATAATAACTGACACGTGAGCTCATAACCAGTAGAACAGGCATGCATCATCTACATTTATGTGACATTGTTTGAGTATGCTAATTGTATTTGGATTGTCTATGTGTTATTTCTTAACTGTTATTTGCCCTACTTGATATAATTGTCTTTGTTTGTGTATGAATCTCTCTACTTGTGTTTGCTACTACTATTCAACAAATTACTGAATTTGAACCATTATGATACTGAAAAAGCTGTTGACTTATATGGAGAAGAGTTAAAGACTTAAAACCACTATATAGCCGAGATTTAGCTCTGTTTACCCTATTTGGTTTAGAAAGGACCATAGACTTGAACATTGTGAATTTGGAAGTTTAGTATTGGAATCATTACCCTACTGGGAACCTTTTAGTTCTCTCCCGTTTTAGGAATTTTTTTTCCAGATACAGGACATGATGCATCTTGTCAAGCGTGCTGGATCTCTCTTGGAAGTGAAGACTCTATTTTGGATTTGCATTTTGTACTTAGTGTAGTT
This sequence comes from Arachis duranensis, assembly GCF_000817695.3. Classification (NCBI taxonomy): domain Eukaryota; kingdom Viridiplantae; phylum Streptophyta; class Magnoliopsida; order Fabales; family Fabaceae; genus Arachis; species Arachis duranensis. The sequence goes on from NC_029775.3 coordinate 31,620,762, forward strand.
ATATTTTCCACTTTTGAACACACTTTTGTTATCTCTCTTAGAGGTAGATTTATGGAGAAACATGTTGTATTTTGTATACTTCTGGGAAGTATTATACTTTTTAGCCGGTCTTTTCTTCACAGGTCGACACTAGTATTTGCTATTTATCTCCTTTTGAATCTTATATATATTTCTTTCATTTCTGTATACCTTTGATGTTTCGAGTGAGATGCAATTTTCGTTCCATTATCTTTCTTTACTGGCTCCTAGCTATATTTCTATCTTTCAATTATATATGTATGTATTTTGCGTTTAGGCGTCATAATACCTCACCACCTCTTATTTATGACTATAGCGTAAGGTTTTATGTGGTAGGATGTTACAGGGATTTTGTGTTGTTGAAATTATTGATAAAAATTGCTTTGTTATATTGTTGCTGTTTTTTAATTTTTGAGTCTACTATTTTTGAATTTTTGTTGATAGATTTGTTGATTTCAAGGTTTAGGGTGATTATTTGTTGTTGTTTTTCAATTTTGGTTGTTGAATTATTTATTGTTGTTGAAATTATTGACAAAAATAGCTTTGTCATGGTGCTGCTATTTTTTAATTTCTAAGTCTGTTGTTTTTTAATTTTTGTTGATAAATTTGTTGATTTCAGGGTTTATGGTTATTTTTTTTGCTTGTTTTTAATTTTTGTTGCTGATTTATTTGATTTCATTTATGGATGAGAGTATTAATCAAGAAACTATTGCTAATAATAATGTATCTGTGAATAATAAATTGTCTACCAATCCTCCTATTTCGAATGATGCTGCTAATCCTAAACCTCCTAATTCTAACGATAGTTAGACACAAGGTTCTTCTATTTTATGGGAAAAAATAGATCTAGCTTCGAAATATGTTGATTTACAAGTAGTGAATGGAAAGCCACAATATCAATGTTCATTTTGTCTACAAATTTTTAATGGAGGCAAAATTTATAGAATGAAGAAACATTTGGCAAAGATTACTGGAGACGTGAAAAAGTATCCTAAAGTTTTGTATGATGTGGAAAAATAGATGGAAAATTTATTGAAAGAAATTCAGAGCAACAAAAGCAAAAGAAAAGTAAGCTTTAGTGAAGAGGATGGCGATGATATAGAGGATATAATTGATGAAGCAATAGCGCAAGTTAGAATAGCAACGTGCTTCGAGTCAGCAAGTCATTTGAGGTGAGCAAGAAAAAGTTAGTTTTTAATATAATGATAACCTGTGTATTTTATTAGGTGATATTGATGTTGATTTATATCAAAATGGCGGTGGTAATAGTTGTCTTTATGCTGCATCTCTTGATTCTTATGCTCAAGAGGGTGGATTGAAAGTGAAGATGATCCCACCGAAGCAAATCTGCAATAGATTCTTGCATATTTTGATGATTGATGACAAATTTTTATGTTGCCATTTAACATTTAGATATTTCTTTTTACAATTTAACTTTTGAGTTTGTATTTTGATAAGATCATATGGCGTTGGTTAATGACATTTCATGTAGTATTTTAAATTTAGAAGATATTTTAAGATTTATATTAGACTATAATTATATTTTAGGATGTTCATTTATAACTTATTTATTATTTTATTCTAAAACAATTTTTTCAGTTGAACCACAGTTGGACCAGTTGAACCAGTAAACCAGTAACAAGCGGTTGATGACTAGTCTAGTTCTCAGAACCTTGAATATAAGATTATTTATTATATTCACATAATACAAGATTTAGTGAAAGGTAAAGTAAGGGAACAACGGTTTTTTCTGAACAACGTAAACAATAGGTTAAAAAAAGAAAGTTAATTTTAATTTTAAAATCAAATTTTGAATGAATTAGGTTTAATCATCTTTTTTTTTGCCGCAACTGCTCTTTCGCAATCTTATGCTACCTCCGTCGCTGCTATATCGCGACCCTAATGTCCCCGTACCTGCTGTCATCATTACTTGTTTCTTATCAACTAAGTCGGATGTTCATTTTACTAAGCATGCGAATGTTCTTTTCATTCTAAAGTGGATGTTTATTTGGGTATACGATTGGAATTTTACTTTATTTGTTTGATTCTGCATGCACATTCTCCACATGATGTTTATTTTACTATGTATGTGGATAGTTCTTTTCACTAAGATGTGGATGTTCATTATTAAACACCACTCAAAGAAAACCCTCTATTTCTTCTCCCACCAATATATGGTTTGAAAAAAGAAACAGGTATGAACGCGATAAAAACACAGGGGACTCGAGGTGGGAGGGTGGTGGCGCAGTGACGGACCGGGTCGGACTTGGCCGTTGAAGACACGCAGCAAGGAGGATGATTTGCGCTGGTTCGAGGCTACGGCAGCGACCACGCTGGGCAGGGACACGGCATTGAGGACAATGCATGAGGCTTTAAGACTCCCCATGCTAAAAATCGCATTCCTTATTTCATTCAGAAATCAACCCTCTGTTCATTTCTTCTGTGACCCTCACTGGAATCTTGCTTAGGGTGTTGTCATACCTTTGTCTTATAGTCGAAGTGAACAATGGTTCAAAATCTCTTCAATGTGCTTTATTATTTCTTTCCTCTTTTCTAACCAATAATCTGCGTCATTTTTCAATCTTTAAATATGGTTTCTCTTTCTTCTCTGGATGGTTGTTGCATGAAAGAATGATGTGTTCTTATCGTCCCACTTCAACCACTTTAATCTAGATCTCTAGCCCCAAAATTTCTCCATTTATTTCCATAATGCTGTTATTTTCTCTGTTAACACTTGTACTTGATTCTGCTTCTCTTCGGTGAAATATGAATCTTGTAACATCTTCAACTCTTCCTTCAGTCTATTTATTTCCTTATCTGCCCGTTTGAATGTAGATTTACTCTACTTTTTCAGCTCTTCCTAGCAATTATTCATTTTCCTTGTTATCCTTGTCCATTCGCAATTCTGTGAGACCTCTTTTTCTCATCCCTTAACAATATTTTCACATTCTTCATAGTTAGCCCAAAATGCCTCAAATTTAAAATTCTTGCTTATCTTATATACTGGTTTTGGGTCCAAAATTAACGGGCAATGATCCGAGCTTATAGCAGGCATGGTCGAGAGTGAAGCATTCTCAAACAAAAGTCTCAATTCCCAATTAACCAATGCCCTATCAATCCTTTTTCTAGTTACAAACCCATTTCTCAAATTACTAAACCAAGTAAATCTACCCCCTTTGATATCTAAATCCAAAAGAGAGTTAGAATCAACAAAGTTTCTGAATTTTCTTACTTGGCAATGTGACTGTGGGTGTAAACCCATCTTCTCTACTTGAGTTAAAACTGTCATTAAAGTTGCCTATAAAGAGCTGAAGTTCAACCTTGTTATAATTGGTTGCTGTGATTTTCCTCCATTGCTCTCTCCTCCTGCCAAAATTACATGTTCTGTCTCATAGTTATAGTATGCCTTTTAAAATGTAAAAAATTCAGACACGATTTGATTAGTCTACGCTTGTTTTGTTCTTAAATAAATAAATTTTGGTATTAGATGCACGTGTAAAACTATTTTATACTGACTAGGCATCAAAATTAAATTCTCTTTTTGTTCAATTAAGTTTCTGATAGCATGATGATTATTAGTTAAAGTTCTCCCCAAACAAAATAAGGCTCCAAAATATGTCAACTCTAAAATGATTGATACCAATTTAAACACAATTGACTGTGAATTATGAATATTATAAATCAGAAATGACACCTGTCTTAACATTTTAATTTTAAGTAGCAAAGAGCACCAACAACAAAGCCTTGTCCCACTAGGTGGGGTCGGTTACATGAATCAAACGACGCCATTATGCTATGTCATGTATCATGTCTACAGAGAGACCGTTTACATGTAGATCTCGTTTGACCACCTCATGGATAGTCTTCTTAGGTCTTCTTCTGCCTTTCACCCATCGTCCATCTTCCATCTTATCCACTCTCCTGACTGGGTGTTCTGTCAATCTTCTTCTCACATGTCCAAACCACCTGAGATGCGATTCAACCATCTTTTCCACAATAGGTGCTACTCCAACTCTCTCCCTTATATCTTCGTTCCTTATTTTATCCAATCGCGTATGACCACTCATCCATCTCAACATCTTCATCTCTGCCACACTCAGCTTATGTTCATGCTCCCCTTTGGCTGCCCAACACTCCGTACCATAAAGTATAGCCGGTCTTATAGCAGTGCGGTAGAATTTACCTTTGAGTTTTAAAGGCACTTTTTTGTCGCATATAAAACCAGAGGCACTTCGCCATTTTGACCAACTTGCTTGGATCCTATGATTTACATCCTGTTCAATCTCTCCATCATCCTGTATGATGCACCCAAGATACTTAAAACTTTTAACTTTTCGTAGGATGTTTTCTCCAATCTTCACCTCTATATTAAGGTTTTTCCTTCTCAGACTGAACTTACATTCCATATATTTCGTCTTGCTACGGCTTATGCGCTGACCATACACTTCTAGAGCTTCTCTTCATAAGTCCAACTTCTTATTTAGGTCTTCCCTTGACTCTCCCATAAGGACGATATCATCGGCAAAAAGCATGCACCATGGCACAGGCTCTTGGATGTGCTCTGTGAGTACTTCCAAGACTAATGTGAAAAGTATGGACTTAAGGATGATCCATGGTGTAATCCTATACCAATAAAAAATTCCTCTGTCACACCACCTTGAGTCTTTACACTAGTTGTGGCCCCATCATACATGTCTTTAATTGCACGAATATATGCGATCCTTACCCTCCTCTTTTCTAAAACCTTCCATAAGACCTCCCTTAGCACCCTATCGTACACTTTTTTCAAATCAATAAACACCATATGTAGATCCCTTTTATTACTATGATACCTCTCCATCATCATTCTTAACAGGTATATCACTTTGGTGGTGGATCTGTGATGAGCGGATATTTTATACGCTTTTTGGTAGTATTTTCATATAGTTTTTAGCATGTTTTAGTTACCTTTTATTATATTTTTATTATTAGTTTTTATGCAAAAATCACATTTCTGGACTTTACTATGAGTTTGTGTATTTTTCTGTAATTTCAGGTATTTTCTGGCTGAAATTGAGGGACCTGCGCAAAAATCTGATTCAGAGGCTGAGAAAGGACTGCAGATGCTGTTGGATTCTGACCCTCCTGCACTCGAAGTGGATTTTTTGGAGCTATAGAAGCCCCATTGGCACGCTCTCAATTGCGTTGGAAATTAGACATCTTGTGCTTTCCAGCAATGTATAATAGTCCATGCTTTGTCCGAGATATGATGGCCCAAACTGGTGTTAAACGCCAGCCAGAGACCCTTTTCTGGCGTAAAACGCCAGAACTGGTACCAAAACTGGAGTTAAACCCCCAAACTGGCACCCAAGCTGGCGTTTAACTCCAAGAATGGCCTATGCACGTGAAAGCTTCAAAGCTCAGCCCAAACACTCACCAAGTGGACCCCGGAAGTGGATTTTTGCACTATCTGCACTTAGTTACTCATTTTCTGTAAACCTAGGTTACTAGTTTAGTATAAAAACTACTTTTAGAGATTCATTTTGGAACTTATGACATTTTACATCTCTTATTGTATCTTCTACGGCATGAGTCTCTAAACTCCATAGGTGAGGGTGAGGAGCTCTACTGTGTTTCAATAGATTAATGCAATTACTATTGTTTTCTATTCAATTACGCTTGCTTCTGTTCTAAGATACTCACTCGTACTTCAATGTGAAGAATGTAATGATCCGTGACACTCATTATCATACTCAAATTTATGAACGCGTGCCTAATAACTACTTCCGTTCTATCTGAGCTCAACGTAGTCATTGGGCGACAGCTTGAGTGCGTATCTATTGGGTTTCTAATCCACGAGTTTGACTTGCATCTCCTGACAACAGAGCATTTAAACTCGTGAGATCAAAACCTTCGTGGTAGAGGATAGAACCAATTGGCAGCATTCCTGAGATCCAGAAAGTCTAAATCTTGTCTGTGGTATTCCGAGTAGGATCTGAGACAGGATGACTGTGTCGAGCTTCAAACTCAAGAATGTTGGACACAGTGACAGTGTGCAAAAGGATAGAGAGATCCTATTCCGACACAAGTGAGAACCGACAGATGATTAGTCGTGCGAAAACCGTACCTGGACCATTTTCACTGAGAGGACGGATGGTAGCCATTGACAACGATGATCCACCAACATATAGCTTGCCATAGAAGGAGTAATGCGTATTTGGAGAAGAAGATAGTAAGAAAGCAGAGGTTCAGAAGATAGAGCATCTCCGGAACCTCAACCTGTTCCTCATTACTGAACTGCAAGTATCATTCATTTTATGTTATTTACTTTTCATAAACAAAATCATTTTTATCACTCATCTCCTAACTAAGAGTTACAGGATAACCATAGCTTGCTTCAAGCTGGCAATCTCTGTGGGATCGACCCTTACTCACGTAAGGTATTACTTGGACGACCCAGTGCACTTGCTGGTTAGTTGTATCGGAGTTGTGAAAAGTGTGAATCACAATTCCGCGCACCAATCTGCCTGGCATAAATCTAAATTGGTTCTCTGTCACTTGTGTCTCTTTCCTCAACCTCCGTTCTATCACTCTTTCGCATAACTTCATGGTATCGCTCATGAGCTTAATTTCTCTATAGTTTCCACAACTTTGCATATCCCCCTTATTTTTGTAAATAGGTACTGATGATTAGATTTTTGACGGTTTAGAATTTCACTAATGAAATCTCGTTGTAAAGTATAGTCTCTAAACCAACAATAATCCTTTCATACAAAAATTTGTTTGTCACAAGTACAAACCCCTAAAATCTATAAACCAAAGTATTTAAACCTCAGGTCGTCTCTCAAAGGACTTGCAGGGTAGTGTTCTTGTTATTGGTTATGGACTTGTTTATTTTGGGGTTTTGGATGAGAAATATGAATAGTAAATAGTAAGAAAACTTTATTAACAAAATGGTCTTGGCATGGTTTGGTTGTCAAGGGTCTTCATCATTATCCCTAGCCACAAGTATAGTAGTTGTAAGGATTAATCCCACTTAGTCATCCTTAAATCAATTAACAAAGGAAAGTCAAGTGAGTTATATCAATCCTAGTCCATAAATCCTAGCTTTCCACTAATTGGATTAATGAAGGCTAGAGTTAATGGCTATAAACTATCAATCAATTGGACACTAGTGACTCAAGAAATCCTAAGTTACCTTCTCAAGCCAAGAACATAAAATTCTAGTCTAACATTCTTCCAAGCATTTAATCAAACACTTGGAAGGCACAAAAGAAAAGTATAGTAAATTACAACAAGAATGAATTCTAACTACAATTGAATACAAAGAATTAACAACAACAATCAAGGAAATCACAATTATCATGAACTACCTCAAATTGCATTATTAAAAGAAAAAAAAGAGAACAAGAGTATCTCAATTACAAAACCTAGAAATAAAATAAGAGAAATTACAACAAGAGGATAGGGATAGAAAGAAGAACCAAAGTGTAGCAATCATCAATTGAAGGTAGAAGTAGAAGGAGACTTGAACTAAACCTAGAACTATGAGATCCTAATCTAACCCTAATTCCTAATCCTAATTCTAGAGAGAAGAGAGAGCTTCTCTCTCTAGAAACTACTTCTAAAACTAAACTATGACTAATGATCAAAAGTATCTTGATTCCTCTTCAATCCTTGGCTTAAATAGCATCAGAAATGAGTTGGATTGGGCCCACAAGGCTTCTAAAATCGCTGGCCACGAGTTGCATTAAGTGGATCATGTGCCACCATCGGCGCGTCCGCGTACCGTGCGCGTGCGTGCCCCTATGCGCGATGCAACTATGGCAAATCTTATACCGTTTTGAAGCCCCGGATGTCAGCTTTCCAACCCAACTAGAACCGCATCATTTGGACCTCCGTAGCTCAAGTTATGATCAATTAAGTACAAAGAGGTCGGCTTGACAGCTTTTGCGATTCTTTCATTTCTTCATGAGTTCTCCATTTCTACATGCTTTTTCTCCATTCTCTTTGATCCAATCTTTGTCTCCTAATTCTGAAATTACTTAACAAACATATCAAGTCATCTAATAGAATCAAGGTGAATTAAATTTAGCTATTTTAAGACCTAAAAAGCATGTTTTCACATTCAAGCACAATTAAAGGAGAATATACAAAACCATGCTATTTCGTTGAATAAATGTGGGTAAAATGTGATAAGCTATATGCAATTATCTAAATGGATGCAACTAAATGCAAAATGGTTTTACCTACTTGGTTAAAAATAAATCAATCCTCCGAGTGCATGTATAAACAGGTAGGGCTAAGGTCATATGACGATTCATGAATCCTACCAATTCAAGTATGAAAATGAAGTTCAAATAGACTTGCAAAAAGAACGCTCATGAAAGCCGGGAATCAAGGAGTTGAGCATCGAACCCTCACCGGAAGTGTTTGCATTCTAGTCGCTCAAGTGTATAGGGTTGATTCTCTCAATTCTCCCCTAATCATGCTTTCCAAGATTTTTTTTCATCTAACAATCAACAATTATTCAATGCATGCATACATGTATCATGAGGTCTTTTCTTTAGGTTGTAATGGGGCTGGGGTTAAGGTAGGATGCATATTTGGTCAAGTGAGCTTGAAGTTTGAATCTTTGATAGGCTTAGACTTCCCACCTAACCTATGACATCCTATACAATTAAGTTCTAACCTAACTACCCATTCTTCACTTTTCCATATACTCATGCATTCTCTTTTTCATTTCACAACACATATGCATTGACTTTTATTTGAGCTTTACTTTGGGGCATTTTGTCCCCTTTTTTATTTCTTTTCTTTTTCTTCTTTTTCTTTCTTTTTTTCTATATTTTTTTTCATATTGTTTTTTTTTCTTTTTCTTTTCTTTTTCTCATTTTTTTATATACAAGAGCATCAATGCATAAGGTTTTACATTTGATCAATACATGAGTATCTACCAATTCCTAATATTTACACTAATAATACAAAACTACCCTTTTACTCACCCAATGTCCCAAGGTTCCCATACTTGAATGATACTCACACACACTAGCCTAAGCCAATCAAAGATCCAAATAAGGACTTTTATTGTTTTCCGCTTTAAGGCTTGTAATGTGCTAAATTAAGAACAAAGTGGATTAATCGTAGGCTCAAATTTGGCTAACAATGGATGATAAAAGGTAAGGCTTTTTGGGTAAGTAAGCCAAATGAAATGATGGCCTCAATCATATAAATGCATGAATACAAGGAATAGTGGGACATATAGATTCAAACAAATCAAAGATTACAATCATAGAAAGAGAACAATTACACACAAGAAGGAAAATAAGTGGTTATAAGATGTAATCACACCATTAGGCTCAAATCTCACAAGCTTGTGTTCTTAGCTCAAAAACCATGTTCCAAAATAAATTCTTTCAAGCAAGTTCAACAAAGTAAATTTTTCAAATTGGTAGGGTGCCCTAAAACAGTTTCTCGGGAAAGAAAATCATCACCCTAACCAAGTAGTCCTAACAAAAAAAGAAGTGGTAAGAATATGTACAAATTCTAACTAACATGCAACCTATCATGCAATGCAATAACTAATCTAACAAAAAAATAAAAATTTGGTGTTGAAAAGGAAATTTTTTTACCCATGGAGATCGGTCGAACGACCTCCCCACACTTGAAGATTGCACCGTCCTCGGTGCATGCAAAGAAGAGCAAGGTGGATGGGTTGCTACAATTGATGAGCTCCTTCAAAAGGTTTTGCGGATGACTTGTTTGTTGCCCCATTTAGAAATTTTTCCTTTTTTTTCTTTCTGGTGGCCAACCTAAAAGGAAAGAAAAGGAAAGAAAATTAAGCTTATAACAAAGATATCAAGGCAATTAGAACATAGGCGGGGGCTAATGCCAAATAAGAGTATGATTCCCTACTACATGTTAGCTAAGCATGTGAGTGAGAAAACAATGTAAGCTAAGGCATATCATTAAGCTCGATACAAGAGTAAAGTTAAAGCATGAAGAGTGTATTGAGCATTAAGTTCAAATAAGAAGAAGTGGGTCATGAAAGACAATATGAGGTCATATCAATGCACAAAGACACAAGAGTCATTTAAGATGAAGCATTGATTTAAAAGTTTCATCACCCAACAATGTCAAACAAGTCAAGAAGCATCAAAATAATGCAAGAAAGTCTCAACAATTGAGTAGGAAAGTTCAACACCATTATTAAAATGGAAAACTTAGAAAATAAAATGAGAACAAGGTAGAAAAAAAAATAAAATTAAAATGCAATGAATGAAAATAAGCAAATGCAATAAAAGAAAATGGAGGAAAAGAAAGAAATTTTTTTTTTTGTTTTTTTTAGTATTTTATTTATTTATTTATTTATTTATTTATTATTATTATATTATTATTATTATTTTTTTTAAAAAAATTATTTATATTAAAAGAGAAAAAAAAATTTCTAAGAGAGGAAGAAGAAAAAAATTAGAAAGAAAGAAGAAGAGAAGAGGAAAGAAGGAGAAATGAGGAAGGAGAAAAGCAGGGTGCAAATCCGCGCGCGCGCACAGCGCGCTTACGCGTGGATGCAGCAGGGACAATCCGCGCGTGCGCGCACAGTGCGCTTACGCGCGGATGAGATTGTGCTTCCAGCACAATGCTAGCACAAAGCGCGCACAACTCTCTGGTTTTCGTACTAGAAGTTGCGAAAGTGCAATCCGCACGCGCGCGCACAGTGTGCTAGCGCGCCGATGCCCCTTTTTTTTTGCCCAAAAAGCAGAAAAAAATGCCCAAGAGCTCCCTATAATGTCTAAAACTCTTCTTTATTCAATCGAATATCAAACAATTCACAAAAATGCAATTTGATTTTAGGATTTATTCATCTACTACTAATGAATACAACATACTAACAACCAATCTTTACAAACAAATCAATATGAAATGAAAATCTACCTACCATGGCAACTCAAATCACTTATTAAACAAAACTAAAAGAGGATGGAAAGAGTTTACCATGGTGGGGTGTCTCCCACCTAGCACTTTTAGTTTAAGTCCTTAAGTTGGACATTTTGAGGAGCTTATTGTCATGGCGGCTTATGTTTGTACTCATCATTGAATCTCCAAGGATCTTTGCTTCTCAATTGGTTGACAGAATTTCCAACCATCTTCATCAAGCTTGGGCAAAGTTCTACCCAAGATATGAGTCACCATAATTGGTCTTCACATAGCGAACCGGGATCCCATATCTTGTTTTCGCACCCGTCTTCGATTTGGTCTTCATACTCTCTCTTTCCGGGTGGTTGACATATAGAATTCTTTTTAACATACCAAGCCTTCCGTTGAGACCCTTGTAAAGTGGCATTCTTCCAATCATCGTTTCTATACCTTGAAGCTTTGACCTTAATGAGCCTAATTCCTAACTTGCAACCACTACACAACTCATTCTTGCTTTTAATTCCACAAAGAGCTCTAAGTTGTCCATCCGTTTCAATCAAACCATATTCAAGTGAGAAATTAAAGCTTAGAGATAAGAATTTTACCCACTTGAATGTTGTGTTGGATGATGACTCGGGAAGGGAGACCTCCCCACACTCAGACAATGCAAGGTCTACTTCCTTGTGCTCTTCTTTGTGTATTTCCACCTCTTTGCGAGCTTCCTCGATTTCAACCTTTTCCCTTTTTTTACGTGGCTTGGTGTTGTCTTCAAGAACTTTGATTTCTTGCCTAATGGGAGGTGATTCAATTTTGGATAGAAATTCATTGATGAATAAATCCATTTCTTGGTCAGCCTCTTCATATTCTTCAATTTTGATATACACCATGCCAACGTTTTCCTCTTGGTAGTTCTCTTTCTCATTCCTCACCAAGGGTATGGGAGGTTGTGCACACTCTTTTATAATTTCAACTCCATGTCCAATGGGAGAGGATTCCATTTTAGAGAGAAATTCATCCATGATTGAATCCATCTCTTGATAAGCCTCTTCCAAGTCTCCAACGATGATATGCCTTGGAGGTTGCGCACCCTCCTCAACATCAATATCAAGCTTTTTGGAAGAGTGCTTCATGATGCTACATTCCCTTGGACTTTCAACATCTCCTAAATCGTCAACCACTTCTTCCTTTTCTTTAATGATCATAGGCTCCTCCAATTGTTCCAACACAAAACTTGGTTCTCCCTTCTCTACCGGATTGTCCAATTTCTCCTTCATACTTTGCTCTTCTTTAGATTTTTCGCATGTGGTCATGGAAGTACCTTGAGTATTCAAGCATTGGTGGGCTAAAGTTTGCACCACCTTGGTCAAATTGGTCACAAACTCAAATGTATCCCGCTTCATGGCTTCTTGCCCTTGAAGTAACAAAGTGAGAGGATCGTCTATTGAGGTTTGGGGTGAGTAGGAAGGTTCATCATTTTGGAGAGAGGGTTCATAATAGGAAGGTGGTTCTTCTTGGTAAGGTTGTGGAGATTGTGTGTATTGAGGTGGTTCTTGGGAGTAATCTTGATAGGGTTGTGGTGGTTCTAAGGGTTCTTGCTCATAATGGTCCTAAGAGTATAGTGTGGGGGTTTGGTCATATGATGGATATGGATCATAGGGTGGTGTTTGGTAATGAAAGGCTTGTGAGAATGGTTGAGGTTCATGTTGAGGATGAGATTCATAGGCATATGATGGTGGTTGTTGAGTGTCACAAAAAGAGTCATCATAGCCGTTAGATTGACATGCATTAGGATGGAAATTATACCTATAAGTATCCGGAGGTTGTTGCCAATAGGAATGATCAATTCCTTGAGGCTCCTCCCATCTTTGATGGTTCCATCCATGGTACATGTTGCCATTAAAGTCCACATTTCCTACAACACAATTAGAACCAAACTCAAAGCCAAAGTGAGAATTCATAGTGAGAGAACAAAATAAAACTAACAAAAATTAAGAAACAAACAAAAGATAAACCTATTCACAATATTCACATATGTACAATAACCAATAACATAACACCATTGCAAATCCCCAACAACGGCGCCATTTTGATGATTGGATTTTTGACGGCTTAGAATTTCACAAATGAATTCTCGTTGCAAGTATAATTTCTAAACCAACAATAATCCTTTCATACAAAAATTTGTTTGTCACAAGTACAAACCCCTAAAATCTATAAACCGAAGTATTTAAACCTCGGGTCGTCTTTCAAAGGACTTGCAGGGTAGTGTTCTTGTTATTGGTTATGGATTTATTTATTTTGGGGTTTTAGATGAGAAAAATGAATAGTAAATGGTAATAAAATTGTATTAACAAAATGGTCTTGGCAAGGTTTGGTTGTCAAGGGTCTTCATCATTATCACTAGCCACAAGTATGGTAGTTGCAAGGATTAATCTCACTAAGTCATCCTTTAATCAAGTAGCAAAGGAAAGTCAAGTGAGTAATATCAATCCAAGTCCATAAGTCCTAGCTTTTCACTAATTGGATTATTGAAAGCTAGAGTCAATGGCTATCAACTATCAATCAATTGGACACTAGAAACTCAAGAAATCCTAAGTCACCTTCTCAAGCCAAGAACATAGAATTCTACTCTAACATCCTCTCAAGCATTTCATCAAACACTTGGAGGATAATGAAAGAAAGCATTTTTATTTGTAAGAATAAAAGGAATCAACAACCAACAATTACAAAGAATTAACAAAACAACAATCAACAACATCACAATCACATGAATTATCTCAAATTGCATTATTAAAAGAAAACAAAAGAACAAAAAAATCTCAATTACAAAACCTAGAAACAAAATAAGAGAAATTACAACAAGAGAATAGAGATAGAAAGAAGAACCAAAGTGTAGCAATCATCAATTGAAGGTAGAAGTAGAAGGAGACTTGAATTAAACCTAGAACTATAAGATCCTAATCTAACCCTAATTCCTAATCCTAATTCTAGAGAGAAGAGAGAGCTTCTCTCTCTAACTCTAACTACTTCTAAAACTAAACTATGACTAATGATTAAAAGTATATTGATTCCTCTTGAATCCTTGGCTTAAATAGCATCAGAAATAAGTTGGATTGGGCCCACAAGGCTTCTAAAATCGCTGGCCACGTGTTGCATTAAGTGGGTCATGTGCCACCATCAGCGCGTTCGTGTACCGTGCGCGTGCGCGCCCCTATGCGCGATGCAACTATGGCAAATCTTATACCGTTTCGAAGCCCCGGATGTTAGCTTTCCAACCCAACTAGAACCGCATCAATTGGACCTCTGTAGATCAAGTTATGATCAATTAAGTATAAAGAGGACAGCTTTTGCGATTCTTTCATTTCTTCATGAGTTCTCCATTTCTACATGCTTTTTCTCCATTCCCTTTGATCCAATCTTTGCCTCCTAATTCTGAAATTACTTAACAAACATATCAAGGCATCTAATAGAATCAAGGTGAATTAAATTTAGCTATTTTAAGACCTAAAAAGCATGTTTTCACATTCAAGGACAATTAAAGGAGAATATACAAAACCATGCTATTTCGTTAAATAAATGTGGGGAAAATGTGATAAAATCCCCAAAAATCACTACAAGATAAACCCTACAAATGGGGTTTATCAGGTACCAATGTGCTATTTCTCCACTCATCAGGCATCTTCTTTGACCTTAAAATCTCATTAAAAAGCTTAGTTAATCAGTTGATGCCTTTTCCTCCAAGGCCCTTCCAAACCTCAATCGGAATATTATCAGGTCCTATTGCCCTGCCACTTTTCATCTGCTTTAGATCCTCTTTTACCTCGAAGTCTCGAATCCTTTGATAGTAGTCAAAGTTTTGATCTTCTTCCCTTGTGCCTAACTGACCAAGGCTTGGAAGAGTCTTCTGTCCTTCATTAAATAATTCGTAGATGTAGCTCTTCCACCTTTCATTAATCTTCTCTTCTTGAGCCATCAGGACGCCGGGACATAGCTTGGGTCACCAATCTTGGCGAGGTTAACAATCCCACTATGGTGAAAATAGCCATAAACCCACCTTGGTCGGCCAAGCCAAGGATGCATGGTGCACGAAATTGTGATCAATACTTTTCACAAATCAAATAATCCCCGGTAATGAAACCAAAAACTTGGTGTTCAATACCATGGCATAAACACAACTTCGCACAACTAACCAGCAAGTGTACTGGGTCGTCCAAGTAATAAACCTTACGCGAGTAAAGGTCGATCCCACAGAGATTGTTGGTATGAAGCAAGCTATGGTCACCTTGTAAATCTTAGTCAGGCAAACTCAAATGGGTATGGTGATAAACGCATAAAACATAAAGATAAAGATAGAGATACTTATGTAATTCATTGGTAGGAATTTCAGATAAGCGTATGAAGATGCCTTCCCTTCCGTCTCTCTGCTTTCCTACTGTCTTCATCCAATCCTTCTTACTCCTTTCCATGGCAAGCTTAAGCAAGGGTTTCACCGTTGTCAGTGGCTACCTCCCATCCTCTCAGTGGAAATGTTCAACGCACCCTGTCACGGCACGGCTATCCATCTGTCGGTTCTCGATCAGGCCGGAATAGAATCCAGTGATTCTTTTGCGTCTGTCACTAACGCCCTGCCCTCAGGAGTTTGAAGCACGTCACAATCATTCAATCATTGAATCCTACTCAGAATACCACAAACAAGGTTAGACCTTCCGGATTGGTGTGTAGAAACTCCACCGTTGAAAATACATAAGAACAAGGTCTAGGCATGGCCGTGAGGCCAGCCTCCCAATGATCTAAGATAGCATACAAAATGAAGATAGCTACCAAAGTCTTCTAATACAATAGTAAAAGGTCCTACTTATAAGAACTAGTAGCCTAAGGTGTACAGAAATGAGTAAATGACATAAAAATCCTCTTCCGGGCCCACTTGGTGTGTGCTTGGGCTGAGCATTGAAGCATTTTCGTGTAGAGACTTCTCTTGGAGTTAAACGCCAGCTTTTATGCCAGTTTGGGTGTTTAACTCCCACTTTGGTGCCAGTTCCGGCGTTTAACGCTGGAATTCCTGAGGGTGACTTTGAACGCCGGTTTGGGCCATCAAATCTTGGGCAAAGTATGGACTATCATATATTTCTGGAAAGCCCAAGATGTCTACTTTCCAACGCCGTTAAGAGCGCGCCAATTGGGCTTCTGTAGCTCCAGAAAATCCAATTCGAGTGCAGAGAGGTCAGAATCCAACAGCATCTGCAGTCCTTTTTGGTCTCTGAATCAGATTTTTGCTCAGGTCCCTCAATTTCAGCCAAAAAATACCTGAAATCACAGAAAAACACACAAACTCATAGTAAATTCCAGAAAAGTGAATTTTAACTAAAAACTAATAAAAATATACTAAAAACGAACTAGATCATACTAAAAACATACTAAAAA
>NC_029775.3:31638078-31638558 GCF_000817695.3 Arachis duranensis
TATGCACTGTTTAAGCATACATTCAGAGAACAAAAGTATTGCCACCACATCAAAATAATTAAACTGTTATAAAATTCAAAATTCATGCAATTGTTCTCTTTTTCAATTAAGAACATTTTTTTATTCAAGAAAGGTGATGGATTCATAGGACATTCATAACTTTAAGGCATAGACACTAAGACACTAATGATCACAAGACACAAATATAGATAAACATAAGCATAATTTTCGAAAAACAGGAAATTAAAGAACAAGGAGATTAAAGAACGGGTCCACCTTAGTGATGGCGGCTCCTTCTTCCTCTTGAAGATCCTATGGAGTGCTTGAGCTCCTCAATGTCTCTTCCTTGTCTTTGTTGCTCCTCTCTCACGATTCTTTGATCTTCTCTAATTTCATGGAGGATGATGGAGTGTTCTTGATGCTCCACCCTTAGTTGTCCCATGTTGGAACTCAATTCTCCTAGGGAGGTGTTTAGTTGCT
>NC_029775.3:31638838-31640215 GCF_000817695.3 Arachis duranensis
GAACTTCTATTTCTTCTCCAATCATGATGCTATGAATCATGATAGCCCGGTCTATGGTAACTTCGGACCGGTTGCTAGTGGCAATGATTGAGCGTTGTATAAACTCCAACCATCCTCTAGCCACAGGTTTGAGGTCATGCATTCTCAATTGAACCAGCTTCCCTCTTGAATCTCTCTTCCATTGGGTGCCCTCTTCACATATGACTGTGAGGACTTGGTCCAACCTTTGATCAAAGTTGACCCTTCTAGTGTAAGGATGTTCATCTCCTTGCATCATGGGCAAGTTGAATGCCAACCTTACATTTTCCGGACTTAAATCCAAGTATTTCCCCTGAACCATTGTAAGCCAATTCTTTGGATCCGGGTTTATACTTTGGTCATGGTTCTTGGTGATCCATGCATTGGCATAGAACTCTTGAACCATTAAGATTCTGACTTGTTGAATGGGGTTGGTAAGAATTTCCCAACCTCTTCTTCGGATCTCATGTCGGATCTCTGGATATTCACTCTTTTTGAGTGAAAAAGGGACCTCGGGGATCACCTTCTTCAAAGCCACAACTTCATAGAAATGGTCTTGATGCACCCTTGAGATGAATCTTTCCATCTCCCATGACTCGGAGGTGGAAGCTTTTTTGAATCTTTCCATCTCCCATGACTCAGAGGTGGAAGCTTTTGCCTTCCCTTTCCTCTTTCTAGAGGTTTCTCCGGCCTTAGATGCCATAAATGGTTATGGAAAAACAAAAAGCAATGCTTTTACCACACCAAACTTAAAAGGTTTGCTCGTCCTCGAGCAAAATAAGAAAGAATAGAGTAGAAGAAGAAGAAATGAAGGAGATGGGAATGGCTTTTGTTTTCGGCCAAGAAGGGGAAGAAGTGGTGTTTGGGTTGTGTGAAAATGAAGGGGTGAAGATGGGTTTATATAGAAGTGGGGGGAGCTTGGTTCGGTCATGTAAGGGTGGGTTTGGGAGGGAAAGTGGTTTGAATTTGAAGGGTGAGGTAGGTGGGGTTTTATGAAGGATGGATGTGAGTGGTGAAGAGAAAGATGGGATTGGATAGGTGAAGGGTTTTTGGGGAAGAGGTGTTGAGGTGATTGGTGAAGAAGAGAGAGAGTGGTAGGGTAGGTGGGAATCCTGTGGGGTCCACAGATCCTGAGGTGTCAAGGAAAAGTCATCCCTGCACCTAATGGCAAGCAAAATTGCGTTTGTAGCCAATTCTGGCGTTAAACGCCGAGCTGGTGCCCATTTCTAGCGTTTAACGCCAGCTTCTTGCCCTTTTCTGGCATTTAACGCCAGTCTGGTGCCCCTTTCTGGCGTTAAACGCCCAACAGCTAACCTTACTGGCGTTTAAACGCCAGTACGCTCTCCTCCAGGGTGTGCT
>NC_029775.3:31643422-31644535 GCF_000817695.3 Arachis duranensis
CTTGTGCCATCCTGGCGTTAAACGCCCAGAATGGTGCACATTCTGGCGTTTAACGCCCAAAACACTACCTTTTTGGGCGTTAAATGCCCAACCAGGTACCCTGGCTGGCGTTTAAACGCCAGTCTGTCCTTCTTCACTTGGCGTTTTGAACGCCCAGCTTTTTCTGTGTAATTCCTCTGCTGTATGTTCTGAATCTTCAATTCTCTGTATTATTGACTTGAGAAGACACAAATTAAAAGTATTTTTGGATTTTTAATAATAAGGAAAAATCAAAATGCATAAAGAATCAAATAACAATGCATGCAAGACACCAAACTTAGCAGTTTGTATACTACTGACACTAATGAGAATGCATATGAGACACACAAAACACTCAAGTCAAGAGAATTTAAGGATTAGAGTAAGAAATCATCAAGAACATCTTGAAGATCACTAAGACACATGAATGAATGCATGCAAATGACACCAAACTTAACATGAGACACTAGACTCAAACAAGAAATATTTTTGGATTTTATGACTTTGTAAAATTTTTTTTGATTTTCGAAAAATAAGTGGAAAAAGAAGATAAAGGTATCAAAATTCTTAATGAGAATTCCAGGAATCAGTGCAATGCTAGTCTAAGACTCCGGTCCAGGAATTAGACATGGCTTCACAGCCAGCCAAGCTTTCAAAGAAAGCTTCGGTCCAAAACACTAGACATGGCCAAAGGCCAGCCAAGCCTTAGCAGATCACAGCTCCAATAGCAAGATTGATAGAAATCAACAAGCTCTTGTGATGATAAGTTGAAACCTCGGTCCAATGAAATTAGACATGGCTTCACAGCCAGCCAGACTTCAACAAATCATCATGAAACTCTAGAATTCATCTTCAAGAATTCCGAAAAAAAATACCTAATCTAAGCAACAAGATGAACCGTCAGTTGTCCAAACTCAACAATCCCCGGCAACGGCGCCAAAAACTTGGTAGCGCGAAATTGTGAACAATACTTTTCACAACTCTCATAATCCCCGGTCATGAACCCCAAAAACTTGGTAGCTCAGTACCATGGCATTACACAACTTCGCACAACTAACCAGCAAGTGCACTGGGTCGTCCAAGTAATAAACCTTA
>NC_029775.3:31645405-31645695 GCF_000817695.3 Arachis duranensis
AATCCACTTCCGGGCCCACTTGGTGTGTGCTTGGGCTGAGCATTGAAGCATTTTCGTGTAGAGACTCTTCTTGGAGTTAAACGCCAGCGTTGGTGCCAGTTTGGGCGTTTAACTCCCACTTTGGTGCCAGTTCCGGCGTTTAACGCTGGAATTCCTGAGGGTGACTTTGAACGCCGGTTTGGGCCATCAAATCTTGAGCAAAGTATGGACTATCATATATTGCTGGAAAACCCAGGATGTCTACTTTCCAACGCCGTTGAGAGCGCGCCAATTGGGCTTCTGTAGCTCCG
>NC_029775.3:31645811-31656235 GCF_000817695.3 Arachis duranensis
CAATCTCTGAATCAGATTTTTGCTCAGGACCCTCAATTTCAACCAGAAAATACCTGAAATCACAGAAAAACACACAAACTCATAGTAAAGTCTAGAAAAGTGAATTTTAACTAAAAACTAATAAAAATATACTAAAAACTAACTAGATCATACTAAAAACATACTAAAAACAATGCCAAAAAGCGTACAAATTATCCGCTCATCAATGCACCTCTTACTCTCAAAGAGCCTAGAGGAAAATAAGCACACAGCTTATTTCATATTCAAAAATAAACTTCAACTCTATTTTATAAATAAAAGGTACATGAGTTATTTATACTAGTAGTAGAAGGAAAAGCCTTCATAACATGGACGATGTGGGACTAAAACATAACACAAAGTTCACTATCAAACAATATGGGACTTGTATTCCCTTATTACAATTAACTAATATAATTAACCTACTAACCCTACTTGCTCCTGCGTCATTCTCCCTGAGTTGAAAGAACTCCTGCGTGAAAAGACTTGTGACAGCAGATAATCAATCTCATTGATGAATCCACACCAAAAGATTGATTGATCTCATTGATGAATCCACACCAAAAGATTGATTGATCTCATTGATGAATCCACACCAAAAGATCCTATTGGTGACTCCACACTAAAGACCTGCACTCACAAATCGGATAAAATTTTACAAGATCCGTGGCAGCAGACGATCTCATTGACGAATCCACACCAAAAGATCCCATTAGCGAATCCACGCCAAAAACCTGCACCACAAATCAAATAAAATTCTACTAAAGCAAGGTGAAGGCCACGAGAACCGACCTTGCTCTGATACCAAACTGACGCCGGGACGTAGCTTGGGTCACCAATCTTGGCGAGGTTAACAACCCCACTATGGTGAAAATAGCCATAAACCCACCTTGGTTGGCCAAGCCAAGGATGCACCTCTTACTCTCAAAGAGCCTAGAGGAAAATAAGCACACAGCTTATTTCATATTCAAAAATAAACTTCAACTCTATTTTATAAATAAAAGGTACATGAGTTATTTATACTAGTAGCAGAAGGAAAAGCCTTCATAACTTGGACGATGTGGGACTAAAACATAACACAAAGTTCACTATCCTAAACAATATGGGACTTGTATTCCCTTATTACAATTAACTAATATAATTAACCTACTAACCCTACTTGCTCCTGCGTCACATCACCTTTCCTTCTTTATCCCTTATGTACTTAACCTGATCCAAATCTCTCGTTCTTCTTTCACGGCTCTTTACGATTCTATATATACCTTTTTCTCCTTCTTTCATGCCCAAAGACTAGTAGAGACCCTCATATGCTCTTGTTCTTGCTTCACTTATGGCCACTTTTGTCTCTTTCTTAACCGCCTTATATTTTTTTCAATTATCTGCATCGCGGCATAAAGACCACTCTTTAAGCACTCCCTTTCTATCTTTATATTTTCTTGTACACTCGCATTCCACCACCAGGACTCCTTGTCTCTTAGTCCTATTCCTTTAGATTCACCAAAGCTTTCTTTTGTTATTCTTCTAATAACTTCTGTCATCTCCCTCCACATCTCTTCCGCGCTTCCATTCCCATCCCACTTTTCCTCTTCTCCTATTCGTCTTAGGAAGCTTCTTTGTTCCTCACCTTTCATCCGCCACCACCTTGTCCTTGGGTTCTTCGTATGATGTATTTTCCTCAACTTTTACTCAACGCGAAAATCCATGACGAGCACTCTACGTTGTGTTATCAAACTCTCTCCCAGGATAATTTTACAATTAATGCAAAATTTTCGGTAGACTCTCCTCTACAAGAAGAAGTTGATTTGAGAGCTTGTCATGCCACTTTTATAGGTTATAAGATGTTCGTCTCTCTTTTTAAAACATGTATTTGCGATGAGAAGGTCAAAGGTTGAGGAAAAGTCCAAAATAGTTTTACCCTCGACATTGATCACCCCGAAACCATGACCTCCGTGAATACTTCCATACCCAGTCGCTTCTCTTCCAACATGGCCATTTAAATCTCCACCTAAGAAAATCTTATCTCCCAAAGGTATGTCTTAGGCCAAACTCTCTAGATCCTCCCAAAACCTTATCTTATGTTGTTCGTCCGAACCCACTTGCGACGCGTAGGCGCTAATCACATGAAAAGCACCTCCCTCCACCACAAATTTGATAGAGATGATCCGATATCCCACCCTCTTGACATCCACTACGTCCTTCTTCCACTACTTATCCACAATAATACCAACCTCATTCCTATTCTTCACCTTTCCTGTATACCAAAGTGTGAAACCAGAAGTATCCTACTCCCTAGCCTTCGCACCAACCCATTTTATTTTTTGTAGGCACATAATGTTAATCTTTCTCCTTGTCATGGTGTCCACCACCTCCATGGACTTTCCTGTTAAAGTGCCTATGTTCAATGTCCCAAATCTCAACCTTCTGTCGCTCCGACCTTTACCTTTTACTTTATGAACTAACTTATTTACCCTCGTCTGTTCACGAAAACGCGGGAATCCTTGCTCATTTAACACTACATCCGGGCACCGATGCAGTGGTTCTTGCTCATTTGACACCATACTTGAGCCATATAGCATATTGCTTCCGGGCAACGACCTAGCTTTAGCACAATAATGTCTTTGGTTCATGTCATGGGAATTCGACTATATTTTTATATTGGTTGTCGAAAACCTAACACAACCCTCCTCCTTTATCCGGGTTTGGGACCGGTTATGTACCGCAAGTATAATATAGGCAGAATTTAAGTAGCAAAGAGCACCAAACAAACAAAATGAGATGCACCTCCACAGAGCTTACATCATGCAGACTCGTTGAACCCTAGCAAAGTGTATTATATACTAAGCTTTAACAACACTCACAAATGTCGTTAAATGTTTCACGAGTTGCCATACACATTTATCACTTATCTGATAAAGCTTAGTCACACTTCATAGTTCATATATCTATCCAGTATCCACCTTTTTCTTCTTTGGGTCACTAGAGTAGGGACTAGGCATTAACCCTCAACCGGCCACCCTTTTTTACATGGCTCATCATGCACCACCCTTAACAATGTGTATAATAACATGGTCGCTTAAGCTGACCTGAATAAACCGTTTAATAGTGTTCTTTGAAGATTCTTAGTATAAAACTCATCCCTTAAAAGGTTTAAAAATTTAAAAACAATAAGAAATTTCATCATTTCTCATAAACAT
This sequence comes from Arachis duranensis, assembly GCF_000817695.3. Lineage (NCBI taxonomy): Eukaryota > Viridiplantae > Streptophyta > Magnoliopsida > Fabales > Fabaceae > Arachis > Arachis duranensis. Next base: position 31,649,024 of record NC_029775.3, read on the forward strand.
GTGTATTGCGAATATTTTCTAAAATTTCGGGGTGATGCTACAAGCATCGTACAAACCATCTAGTTCTAGTTTTACCTATCTGCCCAAATAATACATCTCTTAATTGTAACTTGCACCCATTCTAATTATGTTAATGGAAAAATATGTACATTATGGAACTAGAATATATGGGTGTACAGTAGAATTACCTTAAGTTAATTTGAAAGTTTAATTTCGTATGAAAGTTTTGGAGAAAATTATTACATACATTCGAAGTGGCTAAAAAGGTGGTTCCTACAAAACTTCAGCACAGCAGGCGGATTTGCCGGCCAGTTGAGCATGATTTGATGATAAAATATGTAGTAGAAATTCTGCATAAGTTTTCAGCCAGAAGCTGATGCAGTTCTGCGTTTATCGGATTCCTCTTGCTCTTCCTTAGCAAACTCTTCAATCAATTCCCGCTGTCTCGGTGTTAGGTTTCTGCAGAAGGATTCCAGGCAGAGGAAAATTGTATTGTAGGAATCAATCATGAAACCATGCACAATATATTATTGAAATAACAATATATATAACACTCACGTTGGAATGCTGACATTAAAATGAACATATTGATTGCCAAATGTGTAAGAATTCTTTGTCTTGATCCCTGTTTCAAAAAAAGAAGATAAGAATCACAAAAGAGATTAGCAATAGGTTTTTGCCATTCCTGGCATGTATTTTTGCACAGTGCTTTTCCAAAATAAAAGATATGACTTTCCTTGCATGGTTGGTAGTTGCTTTACCTTTATTTTTCAAAACCACTTTTTGACCAGGTTGGGTGCCAGGCCGAACCTGTCAAATAGGAACTCCACATTTAAACTTTGCTAGTTACTAAAATAACATGAGAAATAGCGTTGGAACAGCAATAACTAACCTTAAGAACAACATCTCCAGTAAGGGTTGGAACCTGAATGCTTCCCCCTAAAATTGCCTGAAAATAAATACAAATTTCCAGCATTTAGCTTAATTTTAAACTTAACACTCCAAAATGCAGCACAAACAACAGACAACATATATTTGCGATTGACTAAATGTATGATAAAACACTTCTAGCACCAACCAAAACACTAATTGCCAAATCACACTCGGCATCTAGTCATCAACATCAAATATTTCAAACTAGTTCTTTTTTATTGTAAAAAGCAAAAATTCATGTCAACAAAACTTATACAATGTTAGTAGTTCCTAACAAGGGTGTTAATCAGATAAAGAACTGTTAAAAAAAATATGCATCTCGATTACAAATATGTCAACTCTATAAAACCACATTTTCTGAAGATAGCATATGGCTTCCAGAGTATAATAAATCGAATTAACATCTCTTTTCATCAATGCTGACCAAGTTGCTCATGCAAAATATTTTTATAAAATAAGAATATTATTTAGAGAAGTTAGCTTGCCTACAAATTTTTCATAAAAGAATATTATTTAGAGAGACGACCAATGCAAGACAGAAGGATGAGAGATCCTTCTAATAAGTTGCTTGCCAAGAATTGTAAATTAATTACAAATTGATTCCCCCTATTAAGCATATGCATTTTTGGACAGAACGCAGGGACACTACAACTGAAAACCACATAGCTCATTCCTAAAAATTTTCTGCCAAGGAATTTACCTGTGTGATACTTAAAACAGCATCAACATGAATGTCAGATCCTTCTCTACGGAAAACAGGGTCTTCCCGAACCTAGGAAAGGGAGAAAGGAAACAAATAAAAATGATACGCCGAAAGTACAAATAAAAGGAGGATATGATCTCCAAGCTATTTAAGTACCTTAATAGTAACATAAAGATCTCCAGGTTGACCTCCATCAGGATCTGCTCCACCGCTTCCACAAACCCTAATGGTCTCATTGGTGTCAATCCCTGCAAAAGTATCAAATAAACAATTAGACAACCTTTTTCCTAGCGGAACAACTGAACCTAAGAACCAACATAAGGGATGTGCAATAATAAAAGAAAGTACATATAGCTGTCTTCTGTCAACGCATAATCAAATTCAACTACTAGTACTAAAGCTTTGTTACACAGCATCCCAAAAGAGTGGGTTAGCTTAAACCTAATGGAATCACTTGTTCAAATCATTTTGTATAGATCATAGTTCCATGGAACGCAATACATTTTGGTACGGGAATGGATACATCGCATGCCACATGCAAAATTGTTATGTGGTAAGTATAGCCATGACATTCCGGTACGCAGATGAATTGTGAACTAATATGCGAGAACTGGTATGCAGTATGTCATCTAATCGATGAATTCATGTAACTATGATATGGATATCCCATTTTTAAAAGTTACCGGGCATAATATCCAACTTGACAGTCTTTGTTCCTCTGATAACCTTCGCACCCCTGCAAGACTTGCAAAACTCCTGATACAAACAATAAAGACAAAATTATTAACATTTCCCCACCAAAGCCATTGGTACTGAAGTTGAGCACAAGAATTAACTGCATATATGATAAATACAGTGCCATGATCATATGACAAAATGAGGGGGACAGGAGAATAATAACTCCAGACATGGAATGTGTCCAAGGAAGAACAATATGCCAGCAATTAACCCAAAATTGCAGCTTATTCCATAATATCTTAATTCTGAGGCTCTGACCTGTTATATAATATACAAAACTACAAAAGTTTTAAGCTTTAATTAATAAATAAGACAAGATGAACCGTACCGATACAATTTTTCCAGTTCCCTTACACGAACCACAAGTACTCTCCATCCTAAATATGCCAGCTTGTACATATGTCTGCACATGCCTCAAAATTATAAATTATTAATCTGATGACACTTTTCAAACTTGTAGCATGATCTCACTATCTAGGAGAGAGAGAGAGAGAGAATACTGACCATCCCTGACCCCTTACATCTTTTACAGGTTTCAGGTCTTGTACCAGGAGGAACACCAGTCCCACCTGCAGCAGGTTCAGCAAGAGAAAGATCCTTGACATACAGACCAAACTGAATATAGCAGTGAGATTCAAAGCTTTAAAAATATTAGATGACTAATTAGCATACCACAGGTATTACACACAACATCTGCTGGAAGTGTCATGGTTTTGGTGCACCCTTGGACAGCTTCCATAAAGGATATTTCAATCAAAGTCTGTAAAAGAGATAATTGAGATTCCCTTCAAAGAAAGTCATTAGCAATATAAAGATGACTATATATGAAGAAAAAACCTTGATATCCTCGCCACCAAGATTCTGATGGAAGAAGCTCTTGACAAAATCCTGATCACCATTGAGGAGAATGAGAAAACCATATTAGATTTCAAATATGGGATTCAAAAAGACAGAAATCAATTAGACAACATGATTGGTTAAATGCAGAGAGGATAGACATTACAATAATAAATAAACAAATAATACATACTGAGACCAAAATATGCTGCCTTACAATTAAGAAAGAAAAACAGATGCATACTCGTAAAACTAATTACATTGAAATATATTACACCAAATTGCAGCATATAGATCGGGGTGGTAAATAGATACACCATTTCCCGAACTAGTGAGCGAGGAAGTTGCATGATTAGTTAAGGTGTTCTGTTCATAAATCATAAAATACAACAGAAGTGATATATAGAAATGAAAATTCATTATTAGTACTAGCTTCTTGACAAGCACAAACTGTTGTCCCCATGAAGTTGCATTTCCATTTTTTAGATATGTTTTATAATTATGTAGGATAATAGTTTTTTTTTTTTTAAACAGTGGTAAGTACTTTTTTTTTAATAAACCTGTGATTATGAAAGTATGTCTGGAACAGGAAGTTCCTTAAAATTTAATGACAAAAGGTGGTCATTAGCACCTATTATCTTATATATGGTATAGAATAAATGATATGATAATTATGAAGCACAATTCCTAGAGGATTTCTAACTTAATGAGGAATGACTATTTCATAAAGAAATAATTATGCACAGATAGAAATGATTTAGAGAGACAGAGACAGAGCTAAATGGAGGAAATTAGTAAGTCATTACATGATCACGGAATATCTGCTCAAATGGATTAAAGCCACTCTGGCCTCCTCCAAAACCAGTAGACTGTTGGTTCACATAGGCATCATGGCCAACCTACATATTCGTATTAAAATACATCAATTTGTTTGTTGGTGGGCAATAAAATAAGAAAACAACAGGACAGCAAAACAGGAAAAGGAAAAACCCGATGCTTAGGAGAAAGCAATAAATTACTCATAATAAATTGACATACCAATGCACAATTAAACCTAGAAGCATGTGCATGGGCACAAGTCCTACATAAAACTGAGGCTCATAGAATCCTACACTCTTGAAAAAAAAGTCTATGCGACTTAAAATTTTAGCAATGTACTATATCAATTCTCAATTATTATAAATTTTTTTTTTCATTTTCTGAAAAGAAATGGTGGTGTGTCAACACTAAACAGATAAAGGATGGCCACGAGGAAAAAAGGTCACAAAAAAGAAAATAAAAACTGCACAGTGAAAATTTAAACCTTCAAAATTATATGCTACATAGAATTAATGCATAGGACAATAAATAAGAAAAACAAAAAATTATATATTTTCCATTTCATTGTATAAAAACTTATTTCAAACACATCTTGGCAATATCATCTTCAACAAGTGAAGGAATAAGCTCAAGTCACAAGAATATTATTATTATCTCCCTATGCAATGACAAGAGTTCCCAGCCAAAAAAAAAAAAAAAAAAAAATCTTACTTGCATTAGTTTCTTCTGACTAAGTTCAGAGGTTTTGGCTCATGTCTAAAAGCAACGATTTAATTCTGTGGCAGTCCACAGTTTTTGCAATGCTCCAGTGCAAATGGTAGGACTTCCAGAATTTTTTATGATTCCTTTTTGACTGTTGATTTCATTAGGATAGGATTATATTTTTGCCTTCTCTATGGTGCTCAGCACATGGTCTATTTAATGGGGTCTTTTAGCTGATACTCAAAGGTGTCTAGAATTCATAGTTATATACGATAGCTCGACTTCATGTCTTACATAAACCCTACGTATCTATTGTCAAGATGGTTTATCCTCTTATGTAATTTCTCTTCAATTCTAATATAATTTCTTAGATCATTTAAAAGATAAATACTTGAAATCCTAAAACCTCTTCCACCCCCCAAATTCTCTCACCCAATAAAGGAGAAAGTATCAAGTATGTAGTTGGAAAGTTGTGAGACCTGATCATACTGTTGACGCTTTTCTTCGTCCCTCAACACCTACAACACACAAAGAAAGGCAACAAACCCGCAATCAGTTAATTTGGGGTATTCATATTCATAATAGAACTCTGGTTTGGATTCATAAGAACTACAACAAAGAGCACGCTCTACACCTCATATGCAATAGTAACTTCTTGAAACTTCTTTTCAGCCTCAGGATCACTTTTGTTTGTATCTGGATGGAGCTTCTTTGCTAGCTGCAGTATATGATAAAAATCAAGACATTAGAAAAAGAAGAGGAAAAAAAATAGCATACAAGATAATTCATTTGCAGTCCTATTATGTCAACAAAGAAAAAAAGAGAGAAGTGTGTTGTGAGAGAGGGAGGAGAGGGCACGGAAAGCAAAATTTTTTCCCAAAACTTCGTAATCTTCTCTACCAATTGAATAATTAAAATAACAACTCCCTGTTAGAAAATGCAGATAACTTATAAGCAAAATTTGACAGAAACTGAATATAGATTATAGAAGAAATTCTTGCCCATCCAACAGCTAGGCAATGGCCAAATATTTTCAGCATTCAGCTCAAGAAAAGGGTGGAATGGAACAAACAATTATGAGAAACCTACCCCATAGTAAGCCTTCTTTATATCAGAAGAACTTGCATTCCTACTCACACCAAGAACATCATAATAGTCTCTAGACAATGAAGCTGTAAGGAGTTCAATGTAAAAATAAGTCAGACTCACACAGAAGCAATGCAATGAAAGTAGCATGCAAGCATGAATTTCAAGCTCCTAGTGAGCCTGATCAAAAGAAAATAGTAGACAAACTACAAGTGATAAAGAACAAGAAAGAAATTCATCAAAATGCTACAATATAAAAGGAAATCATGCACGTGACACAGCAATTAATTGATAATTTATACCAGAGCCATGAATTGTTCTAGACGACCCCAAATAGTAGGTATTTGCCGCTCCTCCCAGTAGCAACCAGTTCTTCAAATTTAAACCGTCTCCAACTGCAAATGAGTAATGGAGAGGATGTGAACAAAACAAAAAGTGAAAGTAAATCCATGAATCTTTTGGCCAACATAGATACACCTAAATTACTTAATTCAACATTTCATGGAGAACAAGAAATGGAAATGCAGTCAACTCTAGTAGCTGCCAAAACGTGTTATTTATGTAGTATTACCTGGACCACAACTTCCAAAAGTTTTGGCTGGATTGCAAAGCCCTGAATTCAGTACCCTATAGCCCCTTTGAAACACTGCTTGATATACCTAAAAATAAGGCAAAAAATTCCATAAATAAATCATAGTTCTCGGAAAATAAGAAAATTGAAAGCGTCAATTTATTTAAAAAAATAAATTTGAGGAATTTATTTTTAGCGGAAACAAAGAATGCCTACGGAATCCTTGGAATCACAGAGTGATCGACGAGCAGCCCAGTGAAGAAGCCTGACGCCATTGGAGCGAACCATTTGAGGAAGCTATCTGCTCTGACAATGACAAATATTGAGGCTTTTGAAGAGAATCGAGGATTTTATTTTTGTTTTTCCTTTTAATGGATTTGTGATAGAAATTGAATGGAGCTACAACCCCTGAGAAAACCCTAGTTCGAAGAAGGTTCTAGTTGGAGCGCGAATGAGGTCACAATTTCAAGGAAGAGCAACTGCAAATGCAACAGAACAACTGGTTTAAAAGTTGCTGTGTGTTTTCTTTTGTGAGAGTGAAAAGAATTTGGTTGTCTGGATCCTGTGAGCTACATTTGTGAACGTGTGATGGCCCAACATTACGCTACGTAGTTCCTACACTAACCCTTTGATTGGATAGATAATGAGAAATAGAGGAAAGAAAATGAAGGAAAAAAAAAGAAAAAATGGATGATTTTATGTATTGTTTGGATAAAAAAAAAATTAACGAAAAAAATAAAAAAAATTAATTAAATAAAAAAATGAGAAAAAAAAATTATATTAATATTTTTATGGTTTTTTTTTAGTTAATAAAAATGAATTA
>NC_029775.3:31656562-31660501 GCF_000817695.3 Arachis duranensis
TTAAATTATAATTTTGAATCATCCATATAAAATATAATAAATAAAGAATTAAAATTTCTTTAACTCACAAGGAGTAAGCTTTATTTAATAAAAATATTTAAAGATGAGTCTATGAAATAAAAATAAATATTTTAATAGTCAAAATAATAAGTTTTTAAGATTTTATTTAACAATTTTTAGTTTTAACTTTTGAATTTGAAAAATAAAAAGTTATTTTTTTATGAACTTGTATAATATAGGTTGATGATAAAGGATATTTTAGTAACAAAAAATTTATATATTGTAAAACGACTCATGAGAAAATTTATTTATTTAAAAAAAACATACCATCATAATCATTGAATTAAGGAATAATGGTTAAGATTAAAATATAAAAAATAAGTAATATTTATAAAGTTCTGATTGTAATAATTATTATTATCTAATTTAATTATCTTGTTGTAAAAAATGTATAATTGAGAATTTTTGCTGTAAAATCCGGTTAATTAACGAATAATTAATTCACAAATTAAAATTTATTCTAGAAAATTAGAAAGTAAAATTTTATAGTTGAATATAATACAGAAAACTAAAACGAGAATTTTGACACTAATTTTAAAGAATTTGGTCTAAGATTGGATCAAATAGGCCAAATCAAACGAACTGGGCCTGTATTGGGCCCAAGACCCAACCCAAACCTCATTAAATAAAAGAACTCAGCATCTTCTTCCTCCCTCATAAGTCATTCACACTGGGAACTTAACGAAAGAGGAAAGAAGAGAGTTCCAAAACACAAATTTAGCTTGATCTTCAAATCCTTGTAACTTTTGATCCGGAGCTCCGATCGCCGTACCGTTTGCAACTACGCGATCGCGGCGTCGAGCTCTACAAAGCCCACAAGATTGTATAAGAGGTGAGCCACGAATCCCTCTCTAATTTCCTAGTCTTTGAATTCGAAATTTATTGGGTAAAAGTGTTGAGATTTTGATTTTTTTATGTTATAGGATCCAATTAGCTTGAGGAGATGGCTTAGTTTGGCCTCTTTGATCCTTGGGTATGGTAAGATTCTAAACCCTAAGTCAAATACTTGAGTTGTTGTGATTAGATATTGAGTTTGTATGTATGGGTGCATATTATATGTGTTAGGAAAGGTATATATGTAAATAGATTGGAGCTTGATGGAGATTTTGGGTGCTTGAGGTGATTTGTAAGGTAGAAATCTTATCTTGGAGGAGTTGGAGTCTTGAAAGTTGACGAAGAGTTGAATTGGAGGTGTTCTAGGTTGAGCGGGAAATCGGCCAAGGTATGGATTTGGTTTCCTGTATCTAAATTGTAATATAATGTGAAAACTTAGGCTAGTGACGCTAGGATAGGAATTGAATTTGTGATGATTGTTAATTAGTTAAAATGGATAGCATTGATTTATGTGGTTATTAATTTTGGAGGGTGCAATTGATGTTCTTGATAAATGATGCATGTGAATGGTATGTGATGATGATGATTGGTAATTTTAAAGGTTAATTTGAAGTTAAAACTGTACTTTATGTGGATAATTGGTCTTGTATGTTGAACTTTGTGGAATTAGAAGTATTGGTTTTGAAGTTTGATGGATATGCAAGAGTGGTAAGGTAATGAATGTATATTGTGTATTGTTGGACTTGGATTATTGAGTTGATATTAGTAAAAATGAAGAGTTGATGTGTTGTGGATTGAATAAGGGAGTTGGAATGCGGTTAAGGCTGGATTGGTAAGGTTTTGGTTGGTTTTAAAAGGATTTGAAAGCTGTATGTTTTAAAAATTAAGGCTTGTTGGTTTTTGTGAAAGTTATGATTTTTGGCCAACTTTGGCAAAGCATAACTTGATCTCTGGACCTCCGATTTGTGTCAAACTCATTTTGAATGAAATTTGGTCCGAGATGTTTATGTCGTTCGAAGAACAGAGGAAAAATATTTTTAAATGAGGAAGTTATGCTCGATCAAAGTTTGGTGTACAAGTTGAAAATTCTGGACTTAGCAGCTTTTTGGGCAGCTGCATTGTATGCGTACGCATACATTCTCATACGCATATATGTGCCTCTGGTTGGCCCATATGCGTACGCAAAATGGCCAAAATGCACGCTCATGTGTACGTGTGGCCCATGCGTACGCGTGACCCGAAATTTTTGCGTAGACAAAAATCCTCATATGCGGTCAGTCGTTTCGGGTTGGTGCGAGTGCGTATGCATGAATGGCAATGCGTAGGCGACATGCTCCAAACGCACACTCACGCGTACGCGTGTCCCTGTTTTTCAGCAAATATGATTTTTGTGTTTTTATAACCGAATTTCAAAATTCTAAGCCTCCATTTTCATCATTTAAGTCCTAAATCATAATAGAATGCCTAGTAATAAGAAGAAGCTATGAAAGGGGGGTAACTTGTGAATGAAGTAAAGGGAAAAATTATGATGAATCATGATTAATGATGATCGTATGGGTTGCTGAGGATGATGATGGAAGTGTTGTGTATGATGTGAGCCAAATGGCTGTACGTGATAATGAATTATGGCTGGTTATGAATTATGATTATAAGCTGGATGGCTGTGATAAATATTGATTTACAGCTGAGTATGAATGCATATATGCTTATTGATTGAAAATGTGATTGTTGCACTTTTCCTATATAAGATACGAGTTTTCTTGGGTTAAAGCAGTGGATAGCCACCACGTGTTCCAGGTTGAGACTTGATACTCTGCTGACCCTATGTCGTAAGTGTGGCCAGACACTGTGAAAGTTCCAGATGAGCTTGTCCCCATGGATAAACACCAGCGTGGGTGTCGTATATATATTGATAAGTATGATTGTGAATAACTCAAGTTAGGGATGCACGACTGAGGGACAGTTGATGAGCGGATAATTTATACGCTTTTTGGCATTGTGTTTTGGGTAGTTTTTAGTAAGTTCAAGCTACTTTTAGGGATGTTTTCATTAGTTTTTATGTTAAATTCACATTTCTGGACTTTACTATGAGTTTGTGTGTTTTTCTGTGATTTCAGGTAAATTCTGGCTGAAATTGAGGGACTTGAGCAAAACTCTGAAAAAGGCTGACAAAAGGACTGCTGATGTTGTTGGAATCTGACCTTCCTGTACTCGAAATGGATTTTCTGGAGCTATAGAACTCCAAATGGCGCGCTCTCAACGGCGTTGGAAAGTAGACATCCAGAGCTTTCCAGAAATATATAATAGTCCATACTTTATTCGGAAATTGACGATGTAACTTGGCGTTGAACGCCAAGTACATGCTGCTGTCTGGAGTTAAACGCCAGAAACACGTCATGATCCGGAGTTGAACGCCCAAAACACATTATAACTTGGAGTTCAACTCCAAGAAAAGCCTCAGCTCGTGGATAGACCAAGCTCAGCCCAAACATACACCAAGTGGGCCCCGGAAGTGGATTTATGCATCAATTACTTACTCATGTAAACCCTAGTAGCTAGTCTAGTATATATAGGACATTTAGCTATTGTATTAGACATCTTTTGATCACTTTAGATCTGAGGAACATCTGAGGGCGCGTAGTCCTTAGACCATGGGGGGCTGGCCATTCGGCCATGCCTGAATCTTTCACTTATGTATTTTCAACCGTGGAGTTTCTGCACACCATAGATTAAGGGTGTGGAGCTCTGCTGTACCTCAAGTTTCAATACAATTACTATTACTTTCTATTCAATTCTCTTTTATTCTTATTCCAAGATATACATTGCACAACACTTTGATGAATGTGATGATCCGTGACACTCATCATCATTCTCACCTATGAACGCGCGTGATTGACAACCACTTCCTTTCTACTCTTGGCCGGGCGCATATCTCTTAGATTCCCCAACAGAATCTTCGTGGTATAAGCTAGATAGATGGCGGCATTCATGGGGATCCAGAAAGTCTAACCTTGTCTGTGGTATTCTGAGTAGGATTCCGGTATT
>NC_029775.3:31660621-31660820 GCF_000817695.3 Arachis duranensis
AGAACCGACAGATGATTAGCCATGCTGTGACAGAGCATTTGGACCATTTTCACTGAGAGGATGGGATGTAGCTATCAACAAAGGTGATGCTTCCAGACGATTAGCCGTGCAGTGACAGCGCATAGGACCATTTTCCCGAGAGGATTAAAAGTAGCCATTGATGATGGTGATGCCCTACATACAGCTTGCCATGGAAAGA
>NC_029775.3:31660949-31664167 GCF_000817695.3 Arachis duranensis
CACTATTGATTTACATAAGTATTTCTATCCCTTTTATTTTCTATTTATTATTAATTTTCGAACTCATCATAAACAAATTTAATCTGCCTAACTGAGATTTACAAGGTGACCATAGCTTGCTTCATACCAACAATCTCTGTGGGATCGACCCTTACTCACGTAAGGTATTACTTGGATGACCCAGTACACTTGCTGGTTAAGTTGAACGGAGTTGTGAGCTTCTCTAACAGTGTCTGGAACTCTTTTATCACAATTTCGTTAACCAAGTTTTTGGTGCTGTTGTCGGGGATTGTTCGAGTATGGACAACTGACGGTTCATCTTGTTGCTCAGATTAGGTAATTTTCTTTTCAAAAATCTTTTTTCAAAATTTTTCTTTTATTTTTCGTTTTTTTTCCAAACTTTATTTTCGAAAAAATTAATAAAAATACAAAAAAAATCATAAAATCATAAAAATCAAAAATATTTTGTGTTTGTTGTTTGAGTCTTGAGTCAACTTTTAAGTTTGGTGTCAATTGCATGTTTTTAAAATTTATGCATTAAATTTTCGAAAAATTCCATGCATTCATAGTGTTCTTCATGATATTCAAGTTGTTCTTGGTAAGTCTTCTTGTTTGATCTTGATATTGTCTTGTTTTGTGTTGTTTGTTGTTTTTCATGTGCATTTTTCATTTGTTAGAGTCCATGTATTAAAGATTTCTAAGTTTGGTGTCTTGCATGTTTTCTTTGCATAAAAAATTTTTCAAAATATGTTCTTGATGTTCATCATGATCTTCAAAGTGTTCTTGGTGTTCATCTTGACATTCATAGTGTTCTTGCATGCATCTTGTGTTCTGATCCAAAATTTTCATGTTTTGGGTCATGTTTGTGTTTTTCTCTCTCCTCATTAAAAATTCAAAAAAAAAATATATCTTTTCCTTTTTTTCTCTCCAAATTTTCGAAAATTTGAGTTGACTTAGTCAAAAATTTTCAAAATTAGTTGTTTCTTACAAGTCAAGTCAAATTTTAAATTTTAAAAATCTTATCTTTTCAAAATCTTTTTCAAAAATCATATCTTTTTCATTTTTTTTCTATTTTTCGAAAATTTCAAAAATCTTTTTCAAAATATTTTTCAAAATCTTTTTCTTATTTTATATCATATTTTCGAAAATTAGCTAACAATTAATGTGATTGATTCAAAAATTTGAAGTTTGTTACTTTTTTGTTAAGAAAGGTTCAATCTTTAAGTTCTAGAATCTTATCTTGTAGTTTCTTGTTAGTGAAGTAAGTAATTTCAAATTTTTGAATTAAATCTTTTTATCTTTTATCTTATCTTTTTCAAAAATTTTATCTTTTTCAAAATTTGATTTCAAAATATCTTATCTAACCTCTTATCTAACTACTTTTCCCTTTCTAATTTTCGAAAATATCTCACCTCTCTTTCAAAAAAAAAAAATTCTTTTTGTTCTAAATTTTAATTTTAATCTTATCTTATCTTTAATTTTCAAAAATTACTAATCCCTTTTTCAAAATTATTTTCGAAATTTTTCCTCTCTTTTCTTACTCTATTTAATTATTTATTTACTAACACCTCTCTTCACCTCTCTCCATCTAAATATCCGAACCCACTCTTCTTCACTCTTATCCCCTTTCCTCTTCTACTAACATAAATGAATCTCTATACTGTGACATAGAGGATTCCTCTTCTTTTCTTGTTTTCTTATCTTTCATATGAGCAGGAACAGGGAAAAAGGCACTCTTGTTGAAATTGATCCTGAACCTGAAAGGACTCTGAAAAGGAAACTAAGAGAAACTAAATTACAACAATCCAGAAACAACCTTTCAGAAATTTTCGAACAAGAGAAGGAGATGGCAGCCGAAAATAATAATAATGCAAGGAGAATGCTTGGTGACTTCACAAAACCAACATCCAAATTTGATGGAAGAAGCATCTCCATTCCTGCCATTGGAGCCAACAACTTTGAGCTGAAACCTCAGCTAGTTGCCTTAATACAACAAAACTGTAAGTTTTATGGACTTCCATCTGAAGATCCTTATCAGTTTTTAACTGAGTTCTTGCAGATCTGTGAGACTGTAAAGATGAATGGAGTTGATCCTGAAGTCTACAGACTCATGCTTTTCCCTTTTGCTGTAAGAGACAAAGCTAGAATATGGTTGGATTCACAACCCAAGGATAGCCTAGACTCTTGGGATAAGCTGGTCACTGCCTTCTTGGATAAATTCTTTCCTCCTCAAAAGCTGAGCAAGCTGAGAGTGGATGTTCAAACCTTCAAATAAAAAGATGGTGAATCCCTCTATGAAGCATGGGAAAGATACAAGCAGCTGACCAAAAGGTGTCCATCTGACATGTTTTCAGAATGGACCATATTAGATATATTCTATTATGGTCTATCTGAATTTTCGAAAATGTCATTGGACCATTCTGCAGGTGGATCCATCCACCTAAAGAAAACACCTGCAGAAGCTCAAGAACTCATTGATATGGTTGCAAATAACCAATTCATGTACGCTTCTGAGAGGAATTCCATGAATAATGGGATACCTCAGAAGAAAGTAGTTCTTGAAATTGATGCTATGAATGCCATATTGGCTCAGAACAAAGTGTTGACTCAACAGGTCAACATGATCTCTCAAAATCTGAATGGATGGCAACATGCATCCAACAGTACTAAAGAGGCAACTTCTGAAGAAGCTTATGATCCTGAGAACCCGGCCATGGCAGAGGTTAATTACATGGGTGAACCTTATGGAAACACCTATAACTCATCATGGAAAAATCATCCAAATTTCTCATGGAAGGATCAACAAAAGCCTTAACAAGGCTTTAACAATGGTGGACGCAATAGGATGAGCAATAGCAAGCCTTATCCATCATCTTCTCAGCAACAGATAGAGAATTCTGAACAAAACACTTCTAATTTAGCCAATCTAGTCTCTGATCTGTCAAAGGCCACTTTCAGTTTCATGAGTGAAATAAGATCCTCCATCAAAAATCTGGAGGCACAAGTGGGCCAGCTGAGTAAGAAAGTCATTGAAACTCCTCCCAGTATTCTCTCAAGTAATGCAGAAGAGAATCCAAAAGGAGAGTGCAAGGCCATTGATATAATCAATATGGCCGAATGCACAAGGGAGGAGGAGGAGGACAAAAATCCTAGTGAGGAAGACCTCCTGGGATGTCCTTCAAGCAAGAAGGAATTTCCTATTAAGGATCCAAAGGAAT
>NC_029775.3:31664610-31665377 GCF_000817695.3 Arachis duranensis
GTAAAGGTTGAAGGCCTTTACATCCCTGCTGATTTCATAATCTTAGACACTAGGAAGGAAGAGGATGAATGCATTATCCTTGGAAGACCTTTCCTAGCTACAACAGGAGCTGTGATAGATGTCAACAGAGGAGAATTAGTCCTTCAATTGAATGGAGACTACCTTGTGTTTAAGGCACATGGTCATCCCTCTGTGACAAAAGAGAGTAAGCATGAAGAGCTTCTCTCAGTTCGGAGTCAAGAAGAGCCCCCACAGTCAAACTCTAAGTTTGGTGTTGGGAGGCCACAACCAAACTCTAAGTTTGGTGTTAAAATCCCATATCCAAACTCTAAGTTTGGTGTTGGGACTATACAACATTGACCTGATCACCTTTGTGGCTCCATGAGAGCCACCGTCAAGCTATTGACATTAAAGAAGCGCTTGTTGGGAGGCAACCCAATGTTATTTATCTAATTTTTATTTTAGTGTTATTTTGTATTTTATTAGGTACATGATCATGTGGAGTCACGAAAAAAATATAAAAATTAAAAACAGAATCAAAAAAAGCAGAAGAAAAATCACACCCTGGAGGAAGCACAGACTGGCGTTCAAACGCCAGTAAGAAGCATCTGGCTGGCGTTCAACGCCAGAACAGAGCATGAACCTGGCGCTGAACGCCTGAAACAAGCAACATTCTGGCGTTGAACGCCAGGAATGTGCCTAGAAGAAAAGCTGGTGCTGAACGCCAGTAACAAGCATGAAACTGGCGTTCAACGCCAGAAACATGC
>NC_029775.3:31665691-31666339 GCF_000817695.3 Arachis duranensis
AAACCCTTCACCAATCACCTCAATCTCTCTTCCCAATTACCCCCTTCACCACTCACATCCATCCACTCTTCCCCATAAACCACACCTACCATCAAAATTCAAAAACATTTTCCCACCCAATCCCACCCTCAAATGGCCGAACCTACCCTCTCCCCTTTCCCTATATATACCCTTCCACTCTACTTCATTTTCACACAACACAAACCCCTCTTCCATACCTTGGCCGAACCTACACTTCCCTTCTCCTCCATATTCTCTTCTTCTTCTTCTTCTCTTCTTTCTTCTCTTGCTCGAGGACGAGCAATATTTTAAGTTTGGTATGGTCAAAGCACAATCTTTTTTGTTTTCCACTACCATCAATGGCACCTAAGGCTGGAGAATCCTCTAGAAAAGGAAAAGGGAAGACAAAAGCTTCCACCTCCGAGTCATGGGAAATGGAAAGATTCATCTCCAAAAGTAATCAAGACCACTTCTATGATGTTGTGGCAAAGAAGAAGGTGATCCCTGAGGTCCCTTTCAAGCTCAAGAAAAATGAGTATCCGAAAATCCGACATGAGATCTGAAGAAGAGGTTGGGAAGTCCTAACCAACCCCATGCAACAAGTCAGAATCTTAATGGTTCAAGAGTTCTATGCCAATGCATGGATCA
>NC_029775.3:31666707-31666864 GCF_000817695.3 Arachis duranensis
GTTACTGTGGATCGGGCCATCATGATTCATAGCATCATGATTGGAGAGGAAGTAGAAGTTCATGAAGTCATCTCCAATAAATTCTACAAAATAGCCGACAAGCCCTCTACCATGGCAAGGCTAGCTTTTCCTCACCTTATTTGCCATCTATGTTACT
>NC_029775.3:31666906-31667977 GCF_000817695.3 Arachis duranensis
TTATCATAGAAGGAGACATCCCCATTGAAGAGGATAAGCCCATCACCAAGAAGAGGATGGAGCAAGCAAGAGAGACCCCCCACGGATCTCAAGAGATGCATGAGGAAGCTCATCATCAAGAAATCCCTGAGATGCCTCAAGGGATACACTTTCCTCCCAATAACTATTGGGAACAACTCAACACTTCCTTAGAAGATTTGAGCCACAACGTGGAACAATTAAGGGTGGAACATCATGAGCACTCCATCATTCTCCATGAAATAAGATAAGATCAAAGAGCAATGAGGAAGGAGCAACAAAGGCAAGGAAGGGACATAGAAGAGCTTAAGGACATTGTTGGACCTTCAAGAAGAAGACGCCACTAAGGTGGACTCATTCCTTGTTCTTATTTCTTTCTGCTTTTCGATTTTTATGTTGTGTTTATTTATGTTTTGTGTCTCTACTTCATGATCATTAGTGTTTAGTAACCATGTCTTAAAGCTATGAATAAAATCTATTAATCCTTCACCTCTCTTAAATGAAAAATGTTTTTAATTCAAAAGAACAAGAAGTACATGAATTTCGAAATTGTCCTTGAATTTAATTTAGTTATATTGATGTGGTGACAATACTTTTTGTCTTCTGAATGAATGCTTGAATAGTGCATATTTTTGATCTTGTTGTTTATGAATGTTAAAATTGTTGGCTCTTGAAAGAATGATGAACAAAGAGAAATGATGTTGATGATCTGAAAAATCATAAAATTGATTCTTGAAGCAAGAAAAAGCAGTGAAAAAGCAAAGGCTTGCGGAAAAAAAATGGCGAAAAAAATAGAAAAAAGAAAAAGCAAGCAGAAAAAGCCAATAGCCCTTAAAACCAAAAGGCAAGGGTAAAAAGGATCCAAGACTTTGAGCATCAATGGATAGGAGGGCCCAAGGAAATAAAATCCAGGCCTAAGCGGCTAAACCAAGCTGTTCCTAACCATGTGCTTGTGTCATGAAGGTCCAAGTGAAAAGCTTGAGACTGAGTGGTTAAAGTCGTGATCCAAGGCAAAAGGGTGTGCTTAAGAGCTCTGGACACCACTAACTGGGG
>NC_029775.3:31668136-31668740 GCF_000817695.3 Arachis duranensis
TACTATGAGTTTGTGTGTTTTTCTGTGATTTCAGGTAATTTCTGGCTGAAATTGAGGGACTTGAGCAAAACTCTGAAAAAGGCTGACAAAAGGACTGCTGATGCTGCTGGAATCTGACCTCCCTGCACTCGAAATGGATTTTCTGGAGCTACAGAACTCCAAATGGCGCGCTCTTAACGGCATTGGAAAGTCGACATCCAGAGCTTTCCAGCAATATATAATAGTCCATACTTTATTCAGGAATTGATGACGTAACTTGGCGTTGAACGCCAAGTACATGCTGCTGTCTGGAGTTAAACGCCAGAAACACGTTATGATCCGGAGTTGAACGCCCAAAACACGTTATAACTTGGCGTTCAACTCCAAGAAAAGCCTCAGCTCGTGGATAGATCAAGCTCAGCCCAAGCACACACCAAGTGGGCCCCGGAAGTGGATTCATGCATCAATTACTTACTCATGTAAACCCTAGTAGCTAGTCTAGTATAAATAGGATAATTTACTATTGATTTAGGCATCTTTGGTCTCAGTTTTGTTTTATTCTTCATCTTAGGAGGCTATTGATCACATTCAGGGGGCTGGCCATTTGGCCATGCCTGAACCTTTC